>NC_084992.1:19450860-19745860 GCF_963691925.1 Scomber scombrus | reverse complement strand
ATAATAATGTTTTATATAACAGTATAAAATTTAGAAAAACATTTAAAGAGTTGTTAAAAGTTTATGTAACTGAGAATTGCACCTGCCTTATTTTAGCTGAGTTTATGCAAGACGCGGTATAATTTTACTATGGAGATAACAGAGCATATTTTAATAATAGTGTTTGTCATTCTGACGGCAGTGACACTACAGTGTGACCAGGGTAACCAGACTTCTTTGCCTACACAGGCAGGCTTATACCCATGAGCTCCAGCTAATCAGTGTGCTGCCAAAACTCACATTGGAGAAAGTTGATTATTATAACTACTCTGGCAGTAATTGTTTGGGTCACGGAGCATATTCTTCTAAAGACTGCAACTGCACTCAACCTTGACTTATGTACTGTGATAGTTTGGGATCAATACAGGTACTTGTACATCCCTATTTATCGCTGCCTTTAACAAACAAAGACAAATCGAAAGTGAATTGTGACAGGTAGGAGAGCAGAAAATGTTTCCAATACTAATTAGAAGTATACAGGTCACATGTTTATTCATTCAGTTTTAAGTAATTCAGTGTGGGCTCTCCGCTGCATATGATCATTGTCTGATTTCCATTTGAAAGTGAGGTAATGTTATGTTCCATGGCTCATTTTGGGGAATTCTATCAACTGCAGTGCAAAAAATGACACACTGTGGTGTTACCGTTTATAGTACAGGTGGTGGAACTTCAAACACTGTATGAAATATTCACACACACCATGGGGGCTAGTCAGGTAGCAGTGAAGTGGCACAACCCAGTCAATAATATCCCAGTGCTTTGCTTTTGCTCTGGTGAGAACGGATGCTACTCCAATGTTGTTCTTCTGGTGCATCATCAACTGTGACAGCTGACTAGCAAACACACTGACTGGCACAGACTGAGTTGTCAAATGTAACTGCAACAAAAACTAGGAGGATGAACTAACATACTGTACAATCCATACACCTCCTGCATTGGTCATTACAATAGAAAGCATGTCACTATATTATATAACAATATAAAATACAGGAGAAATGAAGGCGGCTGTGATTCAATCCCCGACCCCTCCTGTCCACATATCGAAGTGTCCTTAGGCAAGTTACTGAGCCGCAAATTGCTCCCAATATTTGTGCCTGCATGGTAGCTTACTGTTATTGGTGTGTGTGTGTGTGTGTGTGTGTGTGTGTGTGTGTGTGTGTGTGTGTGTGTGTGTGTGTGTGTGTGTGTGTGTGTGTGTGTGTGTGTGTGTGTGTGTGTGTGTGTGTGTGTGTCAGGTACCTACTCTATGATAGATATTGTCTCACTGTGTATAGGGATATTAAACACAGTTCGATATGATAAAGTAGGGAAATATAGCCTTTTGAAAATGGTATCCTGAAATGTTACAATACTTGCTAATAGTGTTTCTCACTGGTTCAGTGCTTGCCTCTAATACACAGACTGAACCAGTAAGCTATAAGATCCATTCAAAAGCCTCTTTAGCTTGTTTCTGTAAAAACCTCCTCTTTACCTGTACATCCTGCACGGATACAGGCCAGATAATAGAGAATGGTGTAAGCTACTAAAGCTGTGGTTATGTCTAGTATGATGTGCAGTATAATCCCCTGGTGCCTTTATAACACAAAAAATATAATAACATTTGATATTTAAATCATAATCTCTTATGTAAACAAGCTGTGATGAAGATTTGTGTTTACAGATGCTCATATGGGTTCTATGTGGACAACCAACACACTTCATTATTGCTGATAAGCTCCACCTTCTCAGGCTGCTCCAGCTGCTCTGTGTTAAACTGTTTGTGCTACTGATAATGTAAATAATTTGAGCGTGGATAATGTATTTTGGGACAATATCAAACATGTAGGTGTCACTGCCTAATAGAAATTAGATATGGTAAATTGATCAATTTATTCACCATCAGTCCCACTTAAGTAAACTGTACCGTCAGCATCTCGATAACATGAACATTTGACTCTCACTGCTAACATACACTAGAGCAGTCTAAGCTAAACATATACAGACTAGATAAAATATGATATCACACTATGTGATATGAGTGTTTCAACAATATATTGTAAGTGCATCTGGGAGTTGGTTGATTCTGCTGCCAGTCAAACGTGTCTGTGTTCCTATTGGCTAGTTTTACTGCTTCTGCCTTTGTTTTTTTTCTGCTGTATATGCTCATACTTCTCTCTCAGTTAGTTAAACTGAGCAGGATGCGGGCCTCTATCCCGCTCAGCACGTCAGAGCCCAGAAACACCACCCCGCTGTGATGTGATGTTTTTTATATCAAACAGCCCCCGCTGCACTCTGACACAGAGTTGAGTGGCTCACAGTTCACTTGTTTATTCAAAGTTTATTACTATCAGGGTACAGACTATATCATAGGCTCCAGGGGATCTTTCATTTAAAGTGAGTTAAGTTCATAAAATTGCGTTGCCATACTTCCATGTTTAGATGTTGATGCATGGAAATATATTTTAGTAAGTAAATTAGTGATGAATCAACCTTATGCATGAATCATAGGTTAATATCCTAATTTTAAACATGATCAATGATGATGATACAGATACATAGAAATGCATGGCAAAAACAACATCATGTTAATATTTTATAGACGCCCCAAAATTTCACAAATTGTGTGTTCAGGTGGGCCCATGTTTTACTAAGAAGAAAAAAGCTCCCTCTGGCTGCCCTGTAGTTCGAACCCTGATCAATATCGAATGTGTGGCATGTCCAAATTGCACCAAATTCAACAATGCATGTCCTTGGGTCCCTAGCAATACAGTCAATCAGACAAATAGTTCTCCAGATATGCTAAGGATTCATATATAGAGAGAGATTCCTTTGCTTTTTAGTTGTCCATTCAAAACATGTCTGAGACATCCTGCACTAAGTCTTGTACGTACATGTCAAGTTTAATTCACAATTCACAGTAGTAGAGCTGAAGACTCTTAAACCTTTTCAAGTCATGAATACTACTGATGTAATCCCACCTCTGACCACAATGAGGGGTTTCAATGACAGAATGATATATACATATTTCCACTTGTTGACTCCGCGGGCAGAAGAAATTGTTTGAGGTATACTTTCATGTATTTCTCAAGTACCACTCATTCAAACATTGTCACACTCAACAATGCACTTCCTTGACTCCCATGAATACATACATACATACATACATACATACATACAGGCAGAGATTTCTTGCTTTATAGTTAGATATAACGGTTGTACTACAAACATGTCATCTTCTTGCATGATGTGACCCTCACTCAGTCCTGGTTACACCCTGTCTTTCTCTGTTTTTTCACCGTATACACCGTAAGTTTCTCTGTACAACAGTACATGCCAAGCTTAAATTGAATTAAAGTCTTTCTTTTTATTAACCTGCCAGACAGATCTTGTTCTACAAAGTTGAAAAAGGTGTCAACTGATTAAGTACTCCTGACAGAACATGAACGTGGCTTTTTTTGTATTTCTTAAGGGGCCTTCTTGACATACTGTATGCCATGTTGTGATTATCTACTGAAGTCTGATATTTAGTTAATTAGAGAACCACATTCCCTTTGAAACGTCTGTGATTAAACAGAGTACATGTGCACACACACATACACGATACATACTAACTGAATCAAGCTGGCGCCACATTAATATGTATATCTTTAATAACCATGTACATGGATTAAATGATCCTTAATTTAAAGATGTAGTTAATATGCCCAGATGGAGAAGGAATCAAAATAATCAAAAGCCCTCGCAATGGTTTATTGATTTAAAATGTTTTCACTAAAATTACATGTTTTTTTCTCCAATGGGAGTAATTACTAACAGTTTTTCTCCACCCCAAAAAAAGAAGGAAAAAAAAGACCTTCTCTCCTACCAGTCAGTCTACTATTCAGAAACCTAAGCTGTCTCTTGCATATTTGGAAAATATTGAATTTACAGAGGTAGGACTATGCAAATGATGCCTTATTCAGAGACCCAGGGGTTCCATTTTTATGATTCATGACCAGTAACTGTGTTAACTGCCTTCATTGACTTTCAGATTTGGAAGTGTCTTGTTTAAAAATGAGCCGAGCAATGGCTAAATTGGAAAGTGTGCTATGGCTGAGTCACATAGGCGAAATGTATACATTATACGTGTATTTGGAAGGAGGTGGGTTGTTTTTTTTTTATATCCCTGTAATCTTATTTTTGCCTCAGTCACTCTGCAGACAGCATTGCAGAATCATTTACCAAATGGTTATTATATACATACACTATGTGAGGGAATGGATGTGGGAATGACTTTTCTACTGCTGTGAATGTGGTTTATGAGAGGGTGAGGGTTCTTCAATGGAGGCAACTGACCCATATGGACTTGTTATTTTTTTCTGTAAAAGCAAAGGCAGATAGCAGCAATAGTTACATAAGGCTGCATAAGTTAATGTAGTTTCTATGGCAAGAGACAGGATTTACTTTGCTCTTCAGAGTTATCAGGATAAGACCTCCTTTGACGATAATTCCATTTGGCTCCTATCTTAAGATATCATATTTTCTATCTCAAAGGAGCGCAGGCCTATCACTGCAGATCTAATGAAAAGCTGTGTATGTGTTTGTGTGTGCCAGCGCCTGTGTGTGTGTGTGTGTGTGTGTGTGTGTGTGTGTGTGTGTGTGTGTGTGTGTGTGTGTGTGTGTGTGCACATGTGCCATCTAAATGGCAGCCTTCTGCTAACAGCAAAGATGCCGTGATTGAAATGAAAGATATGAGCTGATAACGTTGATAAAAATGCAAGGAGACATCTACATCAAGACCCTCCTCCATCTATCCCTCTCTTTCATTTCCTGTCTCCTAATTTTTTCGCTGGTCCATACTATATCTCCTTTGTTTTTATTAGCCCCCTACTCGCCCTTTTCAGTCAAACTTATATTTCTCTCCTTGTAAATCTACCAAGTTTTACCCCCTGAAATGTAGCTCTCCTTGTTTGACAGCATGTGTGGTACCTCTGAGAACACTGTGGGAGGAGGGTGGAGGGATTGGAGGGATGTGTTTGTGTGAGTGAATGGGAGGGACCGGGGAGAGGTAAGTGGGGGGTCTGGCAGTCAGTTGAGGACACAATCGCATGCTGACACAACGGCAAAACAGCCCCCCTGTGGCCACTTCCAAAACATCTCCTGCATGGTGCGGCATCATAAACAGGGACAAAAAAAAGGCTTGAGGTGGCCGAGTGCATTTGGGTGTTTGTGTGGTTATGATGGCGAGGGAGGGGTTGAAGTGAGAAGAGGAAAAAGAAGAAGGAGGGAGGGGAGCGGCAAACAGATTATGACCCCCAGCCATGATTATCTACGCCTGCCGCTCTGACCCCCCGTGCCAATTACAGAGATAAGGCAGCATGTGCCTGTGCGTGTGAGCGCGCACAAGTGTCTCTACTTTCCTTTCTCTGAAGCAAAATGTGTGTGTGATGCTTGCTCTCACACAGACATTTGTATTCACTGCCTGCTATCAGGGGCCACACACTTTCTCTCTCCCACTGTTCTCGCCCCTGTGCGGGAGGGGTGATGCTGGTGCTTTAGCATCCATGACAAGATAACCGCTGTTGATATCTTCTAGAATTGCAGATGGCCACCGCAGGAAGGCACATTTAAGTCAGGAAGATATTGAGGGAACAGCACATTGATTTTGAGAAGCAGGAAATGAATCATTCATTTCACTCTTCCTCTCCAGAATTTTAGAGCTCCCTTCGGACCTTCAAACACAGGTGACTCCTTTATTCCCTTTTGTACAGCCATTGCTCCTCACTTTCCTTTTTCACACTCATCCTCTATCGCCTGTTTCTTATCAGTTTACTTCTTCCTTTGTTTTATTCCCCCCTGCGCATCCTCATATCTCTATCCCTCCCTCCCTAGAAAAAAGGTCCCGGGGGGGATGCTGATTTATGATTTGAACCGCATTTCCCAGCATGCTGTGGCAGGAAGGTATGTTCCCATGGGATAGCCATCAGTCCTGCAAAGAGGTATGCATCTCGACAGCTCCCGGCTGCTGCTGGTTCTCTCATTAGAGTCTCTGTAATGAATCCCAATCTAACCTGTCATCGCTGCCACACAGCACTGGAAGGAGGCAGACTGATCATGGACTGAGGCTATGCCGGTGAGGCAGCCATATCCCTAATCAACACACACCTCTATGCACTCATTGAGCCTTTCTCAATGTGTGTCCTTGTCTGTAATTGCATTTCGCACCAACCAGCAGCCATGGTAGAGATTTTGGGCCAGGCTAAAAGCTGTTTATATGCTGTAATTTGCGCTACAGGACTGTTAGTATGACACTATTGGGTTTTAATATTTTCAGGCAATAATATATTTTAGGTTCCCAATATGTGCTCAGTTTATCCAAGTAACTATTTTACTCTGAGAGATGTGAGGAGCTGCTGGCCAGGTAGACCAGCCGGTCATTTCAGCTGCTAGTAACCCAAGTCCTGAAATGACCAGCTGGTCAACGTTCATCATCATCCTGGGGAAAATATGGTCCAATGAAGTGATTGGTACAGCTTTTTGGTGATGTACTCCTGGATTTAATTACTCCATAGTTCTTGATATATGATATAATCCCTATGGAAGATAAACAATAGTCTCAAAGATTTAATCTAACAATTATAGCTGCCAAATTACTAGATAGAACAACAGCGCATTCTCTGGGGCTCTATATGTACATATATCACCACATTTAGATACACATAAATGTGTTAAAATGAACACATCATATATTAAATATTTTATTTCACTAAGCTACATAACTGTTTGAATTGTTCTCATAGACTGAATAGCATAATTCACTGCAGTACAATCTCAATGTCAAGAGGTTCTTTTTTGTGAAGAAAAAGTGTCAGACGAGTTTTGAGTTGAGATTATTTTGTCACAGTACAGTCAGGTAGTTGTGTTGAAGCTGAGCCTCTGCTGTCAGCAAGTACACTGCTGTTCCAATTGCAGAATGATTGTACTGCATCTTTCCGTCCTCGGAAGTCTGTACTCTCGAGTCAAACTTGCCAAGTCTGAACTTGGCATACTCGGTACTGAGAAAGGCTCAATGATATCTGAACAATTTTAACTACTGTGTTGACATAACTCAATAGACAACTAAAATAGATAGCAGAGAGAGTTTGAATCCCAGGTGGACATGGGCAATCTGGTCCTATTGATGGGGAGAAAAAGCGATCTTTTTCACTTCTCCACTTTAGCAGAGTACAAAACGTTTAAAGTTTAAGTTTATTTGTTTCAATAGTGATTGTATACTCCCCTTGCACCCACCCCTCATTGATCTTTCTGGGCTTAAATGTCCGTTCACTATAATAAAGACAAAGAAAGTGTGTGCTACTTTCCATTTAAGGTGCTTAATTTATGTCTTGTTTGTCTTGTAATACTCCAAAAGTTACAAACAACTACTGAAGTATTTATGGAAAACTTTGAATCAGTAGCACTAAAGCACTTCCTAAGATCAACAATAAATTATTGAATCCCATTTGCCTTTTTGTCCCACAAACAGAGGGTTAGTGTGGAAATGATTCTCAGTCGAACCAAGTCTAAGCAGAAGACCCTGGTCTTATAGGTTTTATATTGGTCTCATCAGCCAAAAGACCCCACACATGTGTATGATAGTGAAGTGTTCATGAAATGCTATTATAAAGTGTCTAATGGGTTATTAGATAGGTCTTTCAAAACCACTATCCTGCATTTTCTTTCTTTTGATCTGGTTAATGTATCTTACTGTACTCAGTTCTGCTCCTTTCTGTTGTATTCAAAGTCATAATGCCCTCAAAACTCAACAGACGCAGACAAACCTTCACAGCTCCATATGCTGAAAGACATTCACAAAACTATGAAGGAAACCAGATTGAGAAGGTTTGCTGCAAGACTGAAAATTAACTAACAGTTAAAAGCCTGATTGCATATGTGGAAATCACAAATGATCACTTGTAAATGTGGCTTCAAACCACTTGGCTGCCTGAGTTGTGTCCCTGAAAAGAGAGGCTGCGAACTAAAGACTGTTGAGGTATCAAAGGCATCGAGCCAGACAAGCCTGCCAGCATCTTATCCAACATGCACCACAAGCTGCTCAGTGGACCAGGAAGGCAGGTGTGATCTTCTTAAACATGTTGGCCCCTAGTACTTGACCAGGTGGGTTAGAAAAATGAGAAGGCACCGTTCTTTACCTTTTCCAGGTAAATGATTTTCAAACTGTGGCCAGAGTACAGGTAGACACTGAGACATTGATGTGGAGTCTTATTAGACACAAAGGGCAGGAAGGCAATCTCCTCACCCCATTAGGTCTAATGATCTGATTGGCTAAGGTGTCCTAAATTCAGAGAGAGAAAAGACAGAGGGCAGGAGTAAATAGAAAAAGAGAAACTACAAGGCACTGTGTCATCCTTGTTAGATCTTTATTCACTCTGTTACTTTCACTCATACTGTCCCTGATTCCTTGATTTTCCTCTCCCTCATTCTCTTTCAGCTTGTTCATCTGCCTGTGGTTGTCAGAGTAAATCCCTACTAGCCACCCTCCCCCCTGCCCTGCTTCGTCAATTTAGGTTTCTTCACCATCTCTCCCCCCCTGCTTAAATGTATCCCTCCTTCAGGTTCAGAAATGAAGAAAGGGTCTTTGACAGCGAGACAGTCGCACAAATTTCTAGGCTGTTGAACACTGAATGGGAATGGAGCAGTGCTTTAAAAATAGCTAAATAAATGATACAAGACTAAGCTCTGTAAAGTCAGTGTTTTTTATACAGCCATGGTCCATCACCTTCCCAGCATGTCCTTTAGCTAGAGTATTGCCCTTTCATTTGTGAGTACTTTGGCAGTAACAGCTCTTTGGCTCATTTGTGCAATTATGTGCAAAAGGGGGGAATGTTTTGGTGGATAGTCTCTGCTCTGAGTTGCTTTTAACAGTTATGAAAACATTAATGTAATCTACATCTGCTTTCTTATTTGGTATCTGCTTTTCTGCCTATGAAATATTTCCTAACCAAGCTTGTACGCAGCTGTTTTTTTCAGTTTAATAATACATATGCCATCTACTGGTACCAGAACTTTGCCATCTTCCAAATCAACTGTGACCCTCAGTTAACAGAATCACATTAGCTCTACACATACATAGTGATAGAGCTTAAGGTCACAATGCATCATAATGTAAATATTTGCCGACATGTGGCTGAACACGCAGACATATACATATGCAATGCATCACACATTGAAGTTTGCACACAAACACGCTCACCCCTGCACATCCCATTCCAGCTGTAGTTAGGAAAACGCTCTGATTACATATTCCTTTGAAGTTCATGTAGGCTTCAAAGCACTTCTTTATTAGGTCATTTCTGTTTAACATTTTAAGAAGCATTTGGTTCATTTCTATTAAAACATGCAAAGAGCAAAATATGATAAAATGTGTGTAAATTAAATGAAAGTTGCATCCATGGAGGCTATATTTACTGTATGTGTCTGGTTTTTTATGTCTTTTAAAGATGATTTGTGTGTGACAGCAGAATATATCTAAGCAACTAAGTTAAAATAGTCAACATACATTTTTCTTATGAGTGCTTAGCAGTGCAGTAGTAACACAGAGACAACTATTAATTATAGTTAAACTATCGGGAGATGTTCAATTAATTTCTGTTTTCCCTTGCTAAGTTAGATGATTGCTTCTAACATAAATCTATTTATATCATATGACATATCCATCTCAGGGTGCAAAAATATAGGCATTATGTTAATAGCACTCCTCTTATTGGCTCATTGCATTACATTTGGCCTGGAGTTGTGGAGGATAAAATGAACATTAAATTAAACAAATGTCTGTCCTCCATTGGAGCATTAAATTGCCTTTGAAAATCAAATCCAAATCCAAGCATCTCCAAAATAAATGTTAGAGTCAAACTCTGACACATGTTCGAACTTCACGACTATAGGATGTTATACATACTGGGGGCACCTTCCAGTGCCTTCTGCATATCCATCTTTGACATCGATTCGGCTGAGATAGGACGTGATGACTCATGATTTAAGTGAGCGATTGGAAACTCATTCGAATTGAATATTTGTGATTCACTGAGAATGTAAGAGAGCCATCTGCTTGGGAACAAATGCAAAAGAGCTGGGGTGGCAGATAAGAAACCGATGCAATACAAATTAGATTGAGCAAACCATCCATTCAAATATAAAATGGCCATGAAACCTGACGTCTCTGAACACATGTAGTGTATCTGCGGTGAAACCGGGTACATGAACTGTGCCACATATTTTAGCAGTTGTGACTGTGCAGAACACATGGGGGAGGAGTGTGACACCTGGCACCCTGGGTAGAAGCAGTTAAGGCTGAGGAGGGTGACACCTTCTGTGACAGACATTTGCTGCGTTTCTGTGTGTGTGTGTGTGCGTGGGCAATATCTCACTTAGATTCATTCCTCTGCCCACAATATGTGACTGTACGTATACATATGTGCGTACATGTGCATCTGCGTTTGTGGGTGTGCACATTTCTGTGACAGCATTTGATATCAATGTACTAATCTCATAGTACTATTAAACATGTTTGTGCCATGTAATTGTTAAATAGAAAGTTAAAATTGTGGACCTTAATTCACTTATCTGTAAAATTACTAAATTATAGGAGTCGCTCTCTGGAAAAATATACTGATGTATTTAATAACTACTGAATGAAAATCAATAGGATTTTGTGCATGCTTTAAAATGGATTGATTTTAATCTTGGTTTTCCGCTTGAAATGAATTTTATACCACTGGTTTTGTATTTTACTCACATGAGGCTATGCTAACCATACCACTGATCAAACACATTTCTCCATTAGTTGCAGGTATAACAAAGCACATTTCTGACCACACCCAGCAGTGCTCGTTCACAGATGGTAGCTGACACACTTTCAGAATTTTAAGTATCCCTTATATATACAGTAGAATTTCCTATTCATGTTTTCCCCTCCAGTGTTCGGGAATTGCTCTGGGAATTCCATGCTTACCAAAGTCAGTCGGTTTGATTTAAAATTCAGTTTGATTAAAAGAAATACATATCAGCAAATTAATATCAAATTAATGAGGTAATGGTCACAGTATAACTCACCAATCATTAACATTTATAGCAGTTTAGATCCAATTTTGCTCATATTACGCTACATAAAATATTAAGGGTGGTGTGAGTATGAGTATAGATTTCAGCCCAGTGACCAACTGTAACATTTTGTCACATTCCAGTAATCACTTAACTCATAAGTTTTCTGGCCTGTCCCATTTCTCTGGCTCCCTCTCTCTCTAAAATGGATTTTTCGGACTACTCAATATATATGCTAACATAGAATAAATTGGAAAAATAAAGTTAAAAAGGTACTTTTCTAAAACACTAAAGCACATATATATCACCACAAGGGTATATATGGTATAAATTGCTATTAAACAGAGCATGTTTACTTTGTGAAGATCATAAACCAAAAATAAGTCATCCCTCCTTTGACAGACTACCAAACATATTCATATCACATGCATGATATGAATAGAGAATGAGCATTCCGCACATACTGTGATAAAAAAAACATCTGGGTTGCCCTGTGTTTGACACACCGTATATTTCTGATGTAAATATTTGCTTGATCGTCATTGACAGGATTCAAGGTTATCTCACCACACAAGGAAGTGGTGAGCGCATCCTAATTAAGAAAGTAACGGTTTGCTTGTTTATAATTAAGATATTTTAGAGATTATAAATGTTGTCCATCTTGGTGACAGCTGTAAAGGTCTGAGGATAAAGTCATTTCCATCTTTAAGCCCCTGAAAACTCGGTTTCAAATATTAAGTATATATTGTTTACCTAATATTAACTTCTGAATCAAAAGATCTTAAGTTAATTTTCATTAAGAGCTTAACTCTCCAAAACTCAGCTAATCTGCTTTATCAGGACTGCATGGGTTTAGTTCATTAAGACAAAAACACAAATACAAATCTCTCTGTGGATTTTCAGACCACATTGCTCGTCACAAAAAACTGAACGAGAGAACAGACTTCGAGGGTATTTAACTTTACTTTCCGTTTTCTACTTTCCTAATCTTTAAGTATAATCCTAGTACCATGTCTCCACAGCATGGCTATTAAATGATTTGCCCTGCAGCACAGTATCCCTATTAGGTTTATAGTAGACAATTTGGCACCTCACTATTTAAATCAGAGGCAGAAAGTAAGGGTGTAGAGGTGAGGGTGGTGGATGGGCATGTAGAGGATCATAATTACACATGGGGGTCTTCAAAGTTACTATCCTGCCACAGACAGTTAATTTAGGCCTTTTGATTAACCAAAAGCAGCTAGTTACCATGTGAAGATAAACAAAAATCAGTTAAAAGGAAGCCTAAAAACTGGAGTACTTGAGCTTGCCTTTACACAGAGCACAATAATGGCATTGTGACCAAGCCAAATACAGTAACTATCAATCTTCAGTAAAATGTTCGCCATTGATCAACACAGAGGAGCTACACTGCCAACTGCCTGGCCCTACATTGTCTAGTTGCATCTGTTACTGTCAGATAGCAAAAAGAATGAGAGTATATATCTGGCCACTTTCACAGAACATGTCTTCACTTATCTAGGGTGACACCTATGCCAATTAATTGACACATTGTGATTTTTTAAAAGTCAAAACCTACATTTAAAGATTTCCTTTAAGAGATTTTTGAATGCTGAACCAATTAATTTGAGTCTCCTCTTTACAAATAGTGTGTCTGTGTGTGTTCTGGAGTGAGGACTTACAGGTGTATAGGCCAAAGGGTATGATATTAGCAGACGGAGTGCTTGCGCCCCACATGCTGGCCATATGTCACGCCAAATCTCATCTCATCTTGTGCTAAGAAGGTGCTGCTGGCTGCTGAAAGGCCAACTTCCAAACAGATTTCATCAGCCTGACACCCTGACCTGACTTGAGCTGAGGGCTACAGCCCTGCTCCATATCATATCCGGTCGCATTAAGGTAGGAAGCAGGGCCATGATGTTCTGCAATAAAAACACAGGGCTAAACCTTCACTTCCTAAGCCTCACAAAGCACTCCAAAGTCCAGAAATAAAAAGGTGCAAAGGGTCAACAGTTGAAAGACTGTACTTCTAGCAGCAGTAGTAGTAGTATTAGTAGTAGTAGTAGTAATATCACAACAGAGACACAGTAAAGGAGAAACAGCTCTGTATGTCAATGCTATTTATGTGCAATCGGTATGCTAATCACTCATCAGAGCTTGCTGGGCCTCCATTTGTATCCCAAAATGCAACCAAATTTAACATATTTCTCTTCTACTAATTATCCCACATGTTTTTCATTGGTTTCCATTTGCAAGTTATGATACAATGTTGTGATGTGGAAATAAGCGTGGGCAAGATATATGTTTGTCCAAAAAATGAAGCAACAGGAGATGAGATGAAAATCAAGGTAACATAAACCCACACACATATATACACACACGTGACCTGCACAACCCCTTTCCCTTTTGTTGAAAATGCATGCATTGTTACATGTTGTATTCAAACACTTATCTATTTGTGTGTTTCGTTTCACTAATGTAGCAATTCATCATTTAAATGAAAAAACTGAAACATGGAAAATCTAGCTATTCTGTTACAGATATATTGAAGTATCTGCATATGCCCTTTTGCATCAGAAACTGCAAATATTGTATTATTAATCTTTATAGCAGTCACCTTGCATACATGAAAACCACTTTTGTTTAAAGATAGTAGCTTGAGACATTACATTTGTATTCCTCCTCCATTATAGAAATCAGGGATATATAGTGTTTTATATTTTGTTCCAGTGCTCACTAGTCTTTTCAGTCTATATGTCCATATCCATTAAACACTATCTACTGTATTTAGTGGCACATTAATAGTGCTGCATACCCTGCTAAGGTTTTGTTCTGATCGCTACATATTGCCATTTAAGCTGAGATAAATGTGAGCAAAAAACAACTATCTACAGTAGATGGACCAGCCAGCAGAGAGACTTTGGCACACTGATTCTTACTGGAAATCAAGGCTTTAGTTACTGTAGGGCTCTGGAGGAGGAATCGACCGAGAAATGTCATGGCATTGAATAAATTGTTGTCTGTACATCTGCCCTGGTTTGCTCTTTCTCTCTCGTTCTTCTGGTCTGCCTCTGTGTCTCTCATACATATAATCTCTTTCCCCTTTTATACAATCACACGGTCATATTTTGGGATGTCCATGCAGTGTTGTGTGTGAGCGGCCAGTGGACCTTGTACTGCTGTACAAGGGTGCTCAGTCAACTAAAAAATATAAAAGGTTAAATATAATATTCCCTACAAAACCAATAAAACACAATGTCTCAAGACTGTGACAGATTATTGCTTGAGCAGCACCAGTAAATAACCACATGGATATTTAAACACTATAGCCAAATAAGAACAAGACCAAACATAGTGGTAGTCCTATGAGGAAAGCCTGGTAGAATCTGTTAAAAAATATAACTGCACAACATCTCTCACCTTAAAACATACCATTCTTTTGAGACCTCAACTACCAAACATGATTTGTAATAAAGCAGAGACCAAGTCATTTGTAACTGGCCAGACAGAGAAATGGTATAGAGCTCTGTAGTGGCAAAAAACAAGAAAGAAAAAAACAGCTTCTGTCACAAACTCCTCCCTACTGCAGGAAGAACGCACAATATTCCCAGTGAGTGTGTGACATCTAGTGGTCAAAAGGGGGTATAGCCATCTTCTAAGCATTATTTGAATGTGCGTCATGCCGGTGGCTCCACACATAACAAGTGGTGTAATTCATCATACTGAGGCCACTTCGATGCCTTGCAGAGGCTTTTGAAGTTTTTTGGATTGCACTTCATGAAGTCTGACATAAACAGTGTTCAAGAGCATTTTAAATACAGTAAAGTAGAGGTCATCAACAAATGAGTTGCACATACTGTACATTAATGTTACTACTACTTTACAGAAGTTGCTTCAACTGACAACAATTATTTCTTTAACCATCTCCAGTACATAGTTTCCAAATGTGTGTACTTAATGTCAAATACATACCCTAATTGTTGCCCAAACCTGATCTTTCTGACTTTAACAATATACTTGGCCCATTTCCCTATACGTGCTTTTTTCTAGGTAGAAAGCAAATGAGACAGCCCTTTGTGATGCTACTGTTAGAGGAGGATCAAAGTCAAGCCCCCACCTTTCAACCATCAAAAATACATCACACATAATGAAGAACATACACAAAGACACAAACATTATGGCAAACATCAGGTTTTCTCCATTTTTGTCACCATGGCTAGCAGCACTTACCTTTAGGCTAGTTGTTCATTTGTCAGTGCTCATGATAGAAATAACAGTTTGCTATCATTCTGTCAGCATGGGGCAGAAAAACATTAGCTCGTTCTGAAAACAAGCACGCACCAGGTGGTGCTGTCTCTCAGTGGATAAGCAATTAGCTTTCTGGGGGCCAAAACTACAGTTTGTCCCACATAGAAAACAAGCAACACCTGTGTGTGCAGCCGAGTGGAGCCGAGACTCAGCGCTGCATAATAGAAAATAGGAACATCCAACAGGGGAGTGTCAAGTTGCCCTTTTCTGAATGCATTTTTGGGAAAGGTTGACAGGAAAATGAATAAAATGGCTTATAAGCAGGGGAGAAGCAATTAAACAATTTCATAGCAGAGTGTGGTAGGCAAGTGAGGAGGATCGAGGGATGAAAAATCCAGATAATTATGCGAGTGAAACATTAATTAAATCTGTGACAGAAAAGGGGAAATTAAAGTGGCAGAACTTACAGAAAGAAGTGAAATACAACTTAGATCATGTACTGGCAAAAGAGGTGGGGAGAGACATACAAGTGAGGCAGTAAGAAAGACATAAATGAAAAATAGCAATGAGCGAAAAAGCGTGTAATAGAAAAAAAGAAAGAAATTCAACTCATGATTATTTAAAGGCAAAAAAATATGGGAGATGAGATATGTGGCTAATGAGAGAGATGTCACTCTTCATGAGGGCAGGAGATAGCAGAAAAGGGCCACTGCACAGAATTCAGATAAGATAGACACATACATTTTAGGCAGAAAAATGGATAGAACCACTTACTGAGGCTACAGTCTATCCTGATACAATCTGGCGGGAGAGAGAGCGAGATGGTGAGATCAAATAAAAAGAAAAGGAGAAAGAAAGAAACAGAAAGAAAGAAGAGAGAAGATAAAAGAGAAATACAGACATTTTACATCCTTCAAGGTACATTCTGCAGACAACCAAGCATTGCTCTGGGGCCACCATCCGGGGACAGGCTCTGAGTCAGTATCACCCTTTTCCTCCATCAATCCCATCATCCATTCATCCCTCCTTCCACCCCCCCCATAACTCCCAAAGCTCAGCAGAAGGCAAGAATTGCACCAAGGGGTCCATACAGTTGGAAAGCATCATGCAATGTCAATGTAGACATGATACTTTTATATTTATAGAAATAAAAAACAAAAAGAATATAAAATAATAATAAAATAAAAATGTTTATAATGTAATTGGAATTACAAGGATCTATCTGGGTGGAGTGCAGTTTTGAAATAGTGAGTATCAAAGATTTAACATACACCATCTGGCAAAACCTTTATACACTGTTCATTGTTTTCAATATTTAATGTAAAAATATTGTTGTTCTTTTTTCTTCGTAATTCATAATAAGACTACATAATGAATGCAACAGTTCAAACATCATAAATATATGATTAAAGTCTTTCACAATGTCAGACAACACCTAATAATATCAACTGCACAAACTGTTTTAGCCAGAATTAGATTAGAATTAGATGGTCTAAAAAACTTCATGTGGTTGCTTCCTTGACAAGGATTGGAAATAAAGACTGTGAAACCATTATGCTCACACTGTGTACAAACGTTCCTTTTTTTTTCTGCATCTGCTGTGTTGTCACTAGAGCAGATGCAATATCCTGCACCTTTAACTTCAGCCCCCTTTCCTGGAAATTTCAGATGCACTTGCCTTCTGCAGCACTTTAGGAATGAGAAACCCAACAGTGTAAATGACAAGAAAGGGTGATCTGCACATCCCAGCCACTTCATGCCTGGTGCACACACACCGTAAGAATTTAAGACCCTGCTGTGTGCTATTTGCTACAAGTGGTGCAACAAAAACACAGCAACAGTGTTATCGTCTTACAAACTGTGCTGTCGTATGGAGGTCGGGCAGAATTGTGGAGTGTTGGTTAAAAAAGTAAACAAGCCCTTGTTGAGTGACCTGGAAGAAAAACTAGAGCCTGGTCAAATTATTATTATTTATTATTTTATAAATTTAATTTTATAATTATTATTATTCTCATAGACTAAAATGAATGTGTTGCTATACTGCCCTTCAGTGGCTGTCGACTGTGTGTGCATGTGGCAGTGTGGTTGGGTTGTGGTCTCGAGCTGTCAACCGCTACAGAATAGTGGACACAAACAGCCATGGACCGGCATCACTGTGTAGGGAGGTGTAGGTTAAACAAATACTGCTATGTTAAATGTACTTATGGGCCACATGTGGTGGTAAGCAGTGGTGTTTTCTGAAGTGAGTGATTTGCAAAGCAGAAGTCACAAAAGGATGTGATGTGATCTTCTAGTGATCATCACATGGAAACGTCTTGTGGTGTAAAACTATTTGCATGGGGACAGTGTACAAATGAATGTGTTGGTTGACACTGTCTGAGTGGGAGACTTAGCTTCAACTGACACATTCTACATTAGACAGGTTAGGATCGTCATGTATCACTAATAAATATCATTAGGACTAATTCTGTCCAATTATAGCCTTCCCTAACAATTAATTAGCAAGGATTTAATCATTTTAACAAGGATTAAAGCTTGGAGAGAAAGTCTTAACAGATATTGAGGATTCCCTGCTGATTGTGGTATGCGTTTCACTTTAGTCGTTAATTCATTTTCTTGCAAAAGAGCTTTGAAAATCCTGAGATGAGCTGAAGTGTCAGTTTTAACTCCTTTTTGAGGTGTAATATAAGCTCTATTAAAAAAAATAAAAAATAACTAGAGATGGTACTGGTGTCCAGTACCGGTATCATCTGTGGACTTTACTGTTATGGATAACTGTTATAGCCTCGTGTTTGTGGCTGACAGATTGTTGGAAAGTCACGCTGTGGCCCTGTGTACCATGAGTGTGTGTGTGCAACTTGGAACCACTACAGCTGTGAGCCGGTCTCTCTGACTGTTCGATCCGAGGGCCGCAGACATACAGGCCATTGAAGGGATGAAAAGTTCCATCGTCTGAGTCTTGGCCAGGTGGGTGAGTTCATGAGCGACAGAGTAAAGAAAGAGAAACAGAGGTATAGAGAGAGAAAGAGCAATAGAGAGAGGAATGGCCACCTTCGTTTATCCTACAGCCCCCCTTCCTGTCTCTATGTTGGCTTTAAACTTCTGTGTTCAAGGGTGCACCTCTGACCTGCTCTTCCTCTGGCTCAGTGCGGAGAGTCTGTTCCTTCAAAGGATTAGCACAGACTGAAAGTATATGGAGCTGGAAGGTCATACACATCTGCCCAGAGCAGTAATATTCATTGCAATGCAATTTTAATAAGTCAAAAGGTCTGAATTCCTGCAGCCAGTTATTAGTGGGAGTGCATTTGCCTCTTCCAAGAACACCATTGATCTTACAAACCTTTCTCTTCATATAATTTCCCTGACCTCCCCACAAAGATAGCCTCTCAGACCTTTTTACACCCCCCTCTTTGAACACATATGTAACTATTCATGATCTAGATCTCCCTAAGCGCTGCTGCTAGGCAGAAGTGGAGTCAGAAAGACCCTTAGCAAACTCCACTAAAGGGGAGAAGAGCCGGGCCACGAAGAAGAGCGAGACAGGAGCAAGACTACCTTGAAGCTTTTAGAGACAGGTCCACGGGTTAAGGCTCAGGTTTGGGCCAGTGATTCCTTTAGAGATGGAGCTTTTTAACGGGAGGAGGTGCTTCACAGGGAACAAAAAGAAGGGGATGTATGCAGAGAGTATAGAGTGGGTCAAAGGGGTCAAAGGGTATGGGACAGAAATGACTGCAGGGTGGCTCCCCACAGATGTAGAAATGATACCTTTACATTTTGAATTTTACTGTTATTTTACTGCAGCAAGGACTTTATCAGTGAATGGAGGAGGAGTTCATGTATTTGTAACTCAGATTTCTAAAGTAAATAGCCTTTGAACACTGTTGGCATCCAAACAGTATCCAGGCTAGCTTGTTAGCTTACTATACTGCATAAAGCATGTTCTATCACATGAAACAAACCTGATGTAACTGAGGGACAAATCATGAAACTTCCCCACCCAAAGTTTTTGAACAGTGGAAAAAATGTAATGGTGTAAAACTCAAAATGTCAAACTATCATTCTAAGTTCAGCAGTATACAATGCTAAAATACAGAGTGAGGATGAGGAGACGGGATGGTAAGGGAAAGGTTAGCATCCACTGTGAATCACGGTGGCCTACCGAGATTCACGGTGAGTTTGACGCGGCCTCCGTCCAGCTCCAGTCGCAGGGTGTCCGCTGACTCCTTGGAGGTGGTGGCCATGAGCAGGCCGTAAGCCCGCTGAGACATGAAACGCAGGGCCACGTCCTCCGCCTCCGTGTGCATGGTGACCGGCATGATGATTTTCAAGTACATGCTGCCGTCGTAACTCAGCACCGTCGCCTCTGGATTGGGGTGAAGGACAGGACACAAGTGACAAAGTGAGTCACATTTAATGCAGGACTGAGGCGTACAGACCGCTTTCGACAGCAAAGGAAATGCAAAATCAATGTCTGGCTAAATGAGAATAAAACAGATTCACATATTTAAGTTAAGTCAAATTTCAAATCAACTTGCTATCTAAAAAGGTGATCTGACATATACTATTGCTTTTTTGATCTTTACATTTTGGGTGGATTTACTTCCCTACTATAATTTCAAAACTGCTGCAGAAATGACATAAAATTCACTTGTGAAAATCTATGTATCTGGGTGCTTTATCTACAGAATGGGATCAAGGGAACGTTCGGTAAGAAACAATGATCAAAGTCACGTTTGTCTGAATTCTGAAAATGTATCACGCTGATCAAAGGACAATATCAGTCAATGGGTTTGAAAGTATAGTAGCAAGTGATGCCAGACACCCTTATTTCAGCTACCATTTCTTTTTTTGTCAATAAATATAAAACTTTCTAAACTTGTTCATGTTTGACAGTGAAGACAATTTGCTCATGGCCTTTTACAGTATGTTCACATTATGTGTGCATCCAACAACAAATCGACCACCCAAAGCAAAAAATACCCAAAACACATTTATTATTACATAGTACTGAAAACCACAAGAAATATCCATAATGAATCCAACATCAGGCTCTCCTCAGGCTTAGACAAATGACAAAAACAAAAGTGCAGCGAGTTTCTGAGTCACTCTTATTACAAACGTGGTTACACTCTCTAGAATCAGCCACGCCATAAATACACTGCTGTGTAGAGTGGCAGTTCCCAGAGGACTGCTGTTATTTTGCAGTAAGGGTCGATATGTGTCACCACAGTCTAACAAGAGTCACTGTCACATGGTACTTCAAATGTTTAGGTTTTGGAGGACAGACAAAAAAAATATGATGCTGAAAGATGCAGAAAACCCCTGTGATGGGTGCACCAACAAGCACTGGCCTCTTTGACCCCCACTTACATAAAGATGTGATTCAATCTCAATGCAGCATTATTCTGACAATCAATCACAACAATCCACAACGGACAAAGAATACTCACTATCGCTCTAACACCTGCTGAAAACATCATCAATTATTTTAATTTTATGTGGCTTGGAGGGATCATGTAATATCCTCTGGGGTTTTTTTTCCCTCTAGTCAATATCATTGATTGTCCTTACACTCTGTTAATCTACCCACTCATCTACTGACACAGAGAAATATGTGACTGGTTATTACAATACTGCCCTGTAACACAACTCTGCAGTAACATAAAGTTCCACTAGATGGCAGAAGAGCATCATCAAAATGACACTTGTCATCTGAACACCCTAAGACAAAACTGTTAAAATATCACCCTTCAAAAATGGAAGACATTCCATCCTCTACCTCCACTGTCCTGATTTGAATCCAATCTCGCCTTCCCTCATTACCCTCCTTCTCCTTCAAAATCCCATACTGTCATGGCTCACTCACCCCCATGGATGCGCACAGACAAACCATGAAGCGAGGCGCCTGCAGCTAATTGGGATGAATCAGACGTACGTGGTGCTATTTCCCTGGCCCACCTTGCATTGCGATGGCGTATGCGCCACCTGGGTTTGCGTGACTGCCACAGATGGCAACAGTAGGCCTGGCTGCTCTGCCACACTGCTGCCAGCTTCTCAGTCATTTAGCCTTGACTCCCCCCTCCCAACTGGAGGGTCCCAATGCCATGGACCCAATGGGTGGAATTTGGTTCATACATAGCTCCCTATGGAACTTTTGCTCCTACTATACAGCAGCTGCATGGCTGTGTAAAACACAAAATAACACATTGTCAAATGTGTTGAAATGTTCATTCTACATTTGTTTTTGTGCTTTGGTTCATTGGCTGGATTGTACAACATTTAAGATTTAGCAAAATTACATTGTGTCATGTTGGGACCATCTGTGATTCCCTTGCACATATAAATACTGTAGTATATAGTTTCTCAATTATTTGAATGTGGTTTTTGCTTGTTTGTGCCTTGTTTTGAATGATGTGTGGTATTGCAAACAATACATGATCAGGTCTAGAGCACAGACAGACATCTCTCCACCACCACCCTCCTTACCTATCTCACAGTTGGTTCCCAGGTATCCGGTGCCGGTGCAATCACAAATGTAGCGGTTCCAGCCCTCTTTGCACAGACCTGTGTTGCCACAGGGGGCACTGCTGCACCGCTTCTGCAGCTCACGGGTGCAGAAACTGCTGACACCCAGTGCACTCTGGATCTCAGCCAGACGGCGGACATCACGGCTTTTGCCGTCTATGAAGAGGTCGCGGACACAGCCTACATAGCCATAGTTGAGTAGCGCTGTCCAAACCTCAGGTGGCAGAATGAGATCTGACTTTAATTCTGGCAGCCCACCCAGGTACATATCACTGTCAAGGTCCAGGATCTCACTGCCCTCTGGGGAGCTGAAGGGCATGCTGCGGCTGTTGACTGAGATGGATCCTACAAGACAGAAACAAGAAAGTGCAATATGAACTGGCTGATATTCTAATTGTTATTAAAAATAATAATGTATTCCAGAAATATTGACAAATACATATGTTAGTCTGACCACAGCTGTGAAAATACATATTGGGTGCGGCTCACATGTACGTGTGTGTTAGAGGGACAAATGATTGATGTGTGTGGTTATGGGAGTGAGTGAGTGAATGGTTGGGAGGGCACAGGACACAGACAGAGGGATGGACATGAGACAGAGAGAATAGACGACAGTAGTGAGAGAGAGAGAGAGAGAGAGAGAGAGAGAGAGAGAGAGAGAGAGAGAGAGAGAGAGAGAGAGAGAGAGAGAGAGAGAGAGAGAGAGAGAGAGAGAGAGAGGGAGAGAGGGAGAGTGTGTGTGTCTAATGTGTCTGTAATAGGCTAAATGGAGGAGAAGGGAAGCAGAATGCAGCAGGGAGTGAGTGAAACAAAAAGCCCTCTCTCTTTCCGTGATTAACGACTCCGTCTTAATTTTCTATTAAAAGCCAATTACAGCAGGAGTAGCAGTGAGATCACATGCACACACACACACACACACACACACACACACACACACACACACACACACACACACACACACACACACACACACACACACACACACACACACACACACACACACACACACACACACACACACACTCTCTTCCTCATTATAACACACCATTAGGGGGAGATATAATATCCAAGGTGCTTGGCCACCTACAGATCGTTTATCAGACACCACACACTCAAGCATGCAGATGCTCCTGTTTGCGCCCACATGCGGGCAGAGACATCACTAGCCAACACAGAGGTATGAAAAGTAAAGTCATTACTAATAAATAATACTACATGTGTTATTAATTGTACGTGTAACATTTTCTTAGCTTTGGCTTTATATGCATGAGGAGCTAGACTGTTTTTTTAAGAGTCAATTCACTTTTCTTATTATATGACACTAAGTTGCCATTATCCAGTGAGCAGCTCCTATCTGCTGCCTACGTAAGCTACACAACACAATGAAATTCAGGGAAAGATGTGAACAGTTTAAGAATAATTGCATGTTTAGACCAAGGGCACATTTGTGGTTTGTAAAACACTGAGGAGCTAGCTACAGTAGCTAGCAATTTGAAAAGCAATTTTGAAGCTGCAAATAATAGCCAGTGCATGACAGACAGTGATGTGATTGTTAAAAGTTTTTTTTCTTTGTTTTTTTTTTACTAATTTGTATTTTCAGTCGTGTGCAGAACAACAACAGCACAGAAAAACAGACAAAAGATATTTTCTTGACACAACAAAGAGTAGACTGGATTAAATTCAAATTAAAGGTGAGGTAAAGTTTGAAGCACAGTATGATTTCACTTTATTTCAATTTTTTTATCTATGTATTTATTTTGTATCTTTCATGATGACCACCAGGCAGAATTACACTGGTGTTATCCTTAGATAATGAACGCATCTCCTTTGTAGGTCAGTAAATAGCCTATAGAAGCTCATGATTTTCTGACATACTACAAACTGTGAGGATATTGAATCTTGCAATGTAACAAGACCAATCAAAAGTAGCAAATATCTCACTGACATGAACCTGCCTCTTCATGTTAAAAAAAACTAACATCTAGACTGGCTTCAAAGATGTGGGTGAGGAATGTGAATAACTACTCCAACAACACTGCAATAAAAGAAGGTCACATGCTCAGTCAACCTCTTGAACAGTTGTCAGTCTCAATATTATCCGAGTTTAAAGTACTCCTCACCTTTCCTCCCTTCCCTCTGGAAATCCACATGACACCATTCTCCGTCATTGACCTTTTTGTTGCTGGCCTTCAGCTTTGTTTTTCCTGAGCCCATATCGATCAGTAGGTACAAATACCCGTCCAGCAGCTCCATGGCAAAGTAATCTGTCTTCAGCTCTCTCCCGGGTTTCTGCTCTTTGGGACCCTGAGGGCGACCGTGGCTGAACAGCAGGAGGCCGCTGGGCTCTGTGGTGCGGAAGTCGAAAGAGATGGACCCTGTTTTCTTGGTGTTCCACTTGGGCAGGGAGATGTAGGACTCGGCGGTCTCGAAGGTGACAGGGTCCAGGGCCGCCACGTCTTCGCAGCGGAACACAAGGTCACCGTTAAGGGTTATTTTAGGGTCACGCTCGATGGCGAGCCGTGACAGCTCCAGCTTAAAGTCGTTGTTCTTGTACACCACCTGGAGAGCAGAGAACAGAGCGAAAGGTTACCAGGTAATAATTCTGTTCTCCATGCCCCCTCTCTAAAATAGTGGCGGTGACATGTGACTGTGGGATCAAATACACCATATAGAATTGCATTATTATTTTAAAGTGAACTTTGATATAGCCTAAAACAGAAAATGCAGCTGCAAAAGAAAAGCACATTTTGTCCACAAAACTCAGAGGCTGCAGATGCATCCTAATTGCCCAAATTAATTTCAAGTGTCAGTTATAGTGACTAATGGGAAAACTTGTCAGCGTTGGGAAATGATGAATCAAAACATGAATGAAATACATGACTGAGAGCTTCAACATACTACAAAAGCGCCTTTTACATCTCCAGCCCACAATCCCCCGAACAAGAAATTTAGGTCAGAGGAGTGCTAAGTTTACTGACGTTACATGATTTACTAAGAAAGTCCTTCACACTTTGAAAAATTCAAACAACGAACATCCACTTGGGGCCACAAATTTGCCCAGAGCAGGCTTTCATTGATTTCACTGATGTATGGGCGTGCTGGGATTGCGTGGGTCCACATCATGCTCTCTGCGCATCAAGCTCTGATCACTACTGTATAAACTTCCAACTCTTAGTCAAATCCATAAAACATAAAAAACTATTTGTTGTTGTAAAAAAAAAAAATGTAGCTCAGAAATGTCAGTATATACAGTATGTACAATAAACGGAAAAATGAAAAGGCTCCGGGGGGATATCCAGACGCAGGGAGAAGTGAATGTTGCCTAGAGCCTTAATGCAAATGTCTCCGACAGCCTTTGATGAAATACGGCTCTATTGTTTCAGCTCAAAGTGTGCGTCTATGCCTCACTGTGCATTCATAATGGATTAAGTGCTAAAAGCAAAGTAAATTATCCTTGTCTTGCATAGTTTTAGTTCTCCTTTTATTTGTTGAACACTCTGTAGACAGCGCTCTGAGAGGCCATCCTCAAGGTAATAGTGTGAAGCAGCTGAGGTCTTCATGTTTGCCTGTGTGTTTTCTCTCCTGATTGTAGCTCCTCTTCACTCTCTCTCTCTCATAGACACACACATATTCTCTGACAGGTAATGGAGAAAAAAAATAAAGCCTT
Organism: Scomber scombrus; assembly: GCF_963691925.1. Lineage (NCBI taxonomy): Eukaryota > Metazoa > Chordata > Actinopteri > Scombriformes > Scombridae > Scomber > Scomber scombrus. The sequence continues at coordinate 19,720,323 of NC_084992.1, read as the reverse complement.
CTTCACATTTCTGTCTTTGTTTTCTTCTGATGCTGCAGTTTGGAGGTGAAGGAGATTGTTTTGTTATTGTAAAGTCTTAGGTTTGATCGCAACAACAAAAACCTTTCTGTTGATGTGACCCTGAGCAAACACACAGGAGACCAACTTGCACATTGTGATTGGAGCTTTAAACACTTTCACCTTTGATAAAATGCATCCAAGGGCCATATTAGTACTTTTCCATGATTTAGCCTGTTAAATACAAACTGTGTTAATTGATATTAGTGCACACAATTTTCAATTCATACTGTACAATTTTATATTGATAAAACTCCCATATAGCCATTGGTTTTAATTCATTTTGGTAGACTAAAAATCAACAGCTAATAGAGATGAAGTAAGCATGAAGTGAAGTTACCAATGCTTTATTTGTTAGGATTCCTCACTGTCTTTTGCAGTATCTCTTTCAAATGCCTTCCAATCTTACATTACGTATTTGTTCACATGCATGCAAAATTCCCCCTCTCTCTCTCTCTCACCTACGCAGAGGCACAGAATGCACTACAGGAACACAGATATGCCGGGATATTCTTGAACTTAAGCCTCCTTTGGTTATCTTCTACACTGGTCACGCTGCCACATGTACTGTACACCCCATAATGTCATCATTAGCAGAGATTAGTCTTAGTAATTAGCTGTGATAACGCTAAAACTGGCAGCTAATAAGATGTGAGCTTGCCTGGCTTAAGGTGTTAGAAAAAAAAAGAAAGAAAAGAGGGGTAGGTGAAAGAGAGAAAAAGGCAGTGGGAGGAAAGAGAGGATTTATTTTAATTTTATTTTCAGGTATTTATTTTTGTTTCCCCATGCTGCTCTATTTCTGGTGTACTGTTTTCTTTTTCTTTTGCAAAGGATCATAGAACATGTGGGGGAAAGATGAGGCTGGGAATACATATGGAGACAAACTGTACATGTTTGCAATATTACTAATGACAGAGTTTGATTTCCATCCAAAGTCTAAGCTCAGGGCTCAGCTAAATAGTTTGTAAAAGTTATTTTGTAGACTTGTTCCTAGTCAATATAATAACAGCTACATCAAACATGATTATTAGCATCTGTTTTGAAAGGTGCTGTCAATAGATCAATTTATAATTTCAGTCCAGACCAATTATCCTGTCAAACAATGATGTGACTGATATAAGATGTATGTCAATATTTCTGTCTCCAAGAAGATAATACCTAATTATCCTGGTTAGGTAAAAGTGTTTCTTCATTAATATTTATATTAATGACAACATAACACTTGACTACTGCAATGTATTTTCTATTAGTCTTAACTGGAAAGCATTAGTCAGGCTACAGGCTGTACAAATGTCAGCAACAAGGCTTTTAACTAGAACCAAGAGATGGGATCACATGACACCTATTTTAGCCTCTCCACACTGGCTGCCTCCTGATAACTTTTAAATCACTGAAGTGTTAAAGGTCCATACGAACCTTTTTGTAAATTGAAATATCAGAGCAGTGGCCTCTTAGCAAGAGCAGAGTCAGAGCTTAAGACTACGAATGACTGAACCTTTAATGTTAAAACCCCAAGACGATGGATACAATGGAGCTGTGGATCCACTTTAAATGGCTTCTCACGGTACACTTTAATTGTGAAGCTTACTTAGATTGTAGTTTATTTGGAATTAGGCTCTTTTTAGTTGTTTTAATTTCAGTGTTTTAATTCCATTGTATCTTATTTATTGTGGTTGCCTGATAAATTACTTAAGAAGAGCTCTATAAATAAAGTTTATTATTATAAAAACTACTGACCAGATTGCTATTTAATTTGCTGTAGATAGTCTTATTTCCTACATGATAAATAATACCATTTCCTGTGACCAAATGACCTTTATTTAGCTACACCATCCAGCAATGATTTGCATTTTTGGCAACAACATATTATGATCTTTCCTCTAATAGTAAATCAGAAACTGCGAACAAGAAATAACACAACATAATAGATAAATTGCTGATTAGGGACTCAGAGCTACTATCTGGGATTTAGACTTGAAGTGTAAATCTTAAGTTTTGACATCTGTCTATAATGGAGTCAGTAAACAGCACATATCTACACGAAGACCAGCAATAGCTGCATCTGGGGCTACAGTATATCTTTAAAATACTAATTAACTCCAAACAATACATTTCTCTGAGTTTTTCTAGTTTCTTAGTCATGAATGTGCTCAAACTAGCTAATGAGGCAGAGATGGGATGTCATCAGCACAATGACAGATTATCATGTCAACATTCAGTATGTCATTGATGTCAAAACTCGCAATTTCAGGGGGATTTTGTGCAATCCAATGTGTCACCACTTAAAACAACAATGAAGGCAGTCGACTTGCTTTAACGTCCAGTGTGATTGGCTATTGACGGGTTGTGATCCCCTAACAAGTGCAGGATTTTTTTCTGAGGCTTAGATGTCAGGTGGTACATGGTAAACAAATCTGTTATTACTGGGGCGCTTCAGTTCATATGTACACATTTAAGTGTTTGTTTGCTTTAGTGTGTGTGTCCATTTTTTAGTGTGTGAACTCCAACAAGGGTAAGACAAAAAACAAACGCTGTATTTCTCAGTCATTAATCAGGTAAAAAGACGGTGGAAGAATATTAGGGAGAGGTGTTCAGCAGGAAGAGAGACAGGAGAAGATGGCTGTGGATAACAAATGAGAGAAAGATGTGTGCAAGTGAGGGACAGAGGTATGTGTGGGGGCACCAAACGGTGTGAGGCAAGGAAGACACACTCAGAGCTGTATCAAATAATGTGTGTCCTTGTAAAGCAAAGGACCCAGATAACCTGTCCTCAGTCAGGGGCAGGTTCTTTATAAATGAGTGTGCTGACTCAGCTTCTAGATCATATGCCTTTCTTTAATATCTTTAGACCCTTGAAGCTGTCTAGCTTTATAGAGATATTGTGTAATATGTCCTCTTCAATATTGGGAAATATTGCAAGCTTATCTAACAACCAAACTGCCCACTGTAGAGAAGCTGTCCACAAATAAAAGGCCTGCTGTCAAAGGTTTAAAAAACGTGGAAATCTTGAACAGAGTTAATAATGTCTAGCAACTAGATTTGATCATCCCTTCTGACTTAAGAATTCATTGACTGTGGTAGCAGAGCCAAGGGTTGTTTTTTTTGATTAACGTCAGTGATTTTTTTTCCCCCCTACAAATCCGACAGTTTGAGGCCCTGGACGTGGACTTTGTATCTGTGAGAACGCACAAGCCAGGTAACATATCGCCAAATCCTTCCTCAGGGGTGACTCAATTGATTTGTTTTGTCATTGAGAAACTCTGCAAATCTAAAACCCTGCAGGTCAGCAGTACAAAAAATAATCACTTTTTCCTGATGCACTTAGAATTCTGAATGCTACCACGCAGTACGTGCCTACTTCTGCACGAGGGATGCGCAAGATTCCTAGACAATCCACTAATCAATCCGTCAAGGTGTTAAAATGAAGTAATTTAACACATTGTATATATTTATCGAATTATGTGACAATTACTGGCAGTTTATCCTCTATGCTAATCATTAGAACATTGTATTGATTACTGTTGACTTGATGATAACGAAGCACAACTGAAAGCTACAAAGTCTCAAATGAATATGGACTTGAGGGAGGTGGAGTTTGAGTCAGGGTGACGGGTGACGCCAGAAAATGTTATTGTGCAACAAAGGTGAGACTGGAAAGAGGCTAGAGATAGAACATCAATATGAAGTTGGGAGGGCAGGAAGGGAGAGGGAGTGAAAGAGAGTGAGGGCAAGGAGGAGGGTGAGAGCATTCATCCAGTGCATGGAATCAGTCGAAGAAATCAATTTTTAATTTGGCCGTCAGGATGGCAAAGCTGGCGTACCAACAGCGCTACCATGGACTTAATTACACAAAACTGCCCCCGAGAAAGGGAAGATGAGAAGCAGAGAGAGGTGATGAGAGAGGTGGGAGGATTGAGGGATACAAAGCAGGAGGGGAGAGAGACTGAGATGGAGGGAGGGAGTGTGAAATGGGCGATAGCAAGGTCACTGTCTGGGAGAGAGATGGAGAGGCGGAGGTTGCGGTGGGAGAGACAGATGGTGACGTGCGGAAGAAGAGAGGGATCTGTGGAAACAAGACTGGGGGGGCTGAGGAGCAGGGAGACCTGATTTCACACCCCACCACTCTGACTGGGAGCCTAGAAACACACACATCACACAGTGTATGATCATAGCATGTGGGTGACTTTGAATACACACACACACACACACACACACAGCAAAGGGTTTCAGTGTGTCTTTTTGGTGCTTTTTCACTCTTCTTCTGCTGTGCTCCTTCTTTGGATTCCTGCTGCCTGGAGGGTGCTGGCCAAGCGTATCAAAGGCGTTTGACCACGGTGGCGGCATGAAAGCCTTGCCCCGGACCATAACACCACTGATAATCCGAGCTGTGCCACTGAACTAGCACAGGATGAAACACACTGCCCCCCCCCCCCCCCCCCCCCCCCACACAACTACTCACTTTCCTCTTTACTTTCAGACACTACTACTCTACCTGGAGCTTTAAGTCATACTCTGTGCGGGTTTTCTTAGAGCCGTTCTATGTGGGTTACCTTTCTAGCTTCAGTTCAGCGGATATGCTCATTAGAGCTTGACTGCAGCTAAAGAGTTGAGTTTGTATGACTCAAACGACCAAAGTCTGGATCCAACATTATATATATATTCTTTGTTATACTACAGGGACTGGTATTAAGTCTTAAGTTTATTACTTGAAGTGAAAAAAGGCCTAAAATGGAGTAACATACATACTCGCTTGTTATGTTTTTGTTGATCCTCATGGGTAAATTCATAATCCGCTCCATTTTAGTGCCCTGTAAACATCTCTAGTTTTAAGGTCATGATGTTCTCAAGGGCAATGACTACAGTAGTCCAAAAATTGTACAAAAATGAGCATAGCAATTCCACTCGGTGCTAATCTGAGCGTTGTATTGTATAGACAATGTTCACTTTGGCTATACACACACTTCAACAGTCAACAGTGCACGATGGGAATCTTTAAAATGATCTATCTACTATACAACAGGCCCATAATAATTTAGAGTAACTGCCTAATGCTGCCAGCAAACGGTTTCCATTGATTTGAGGAAAACAAGATTTTTAGATTCGTGAGATTCGCAGACATATTTTGCAGTGCTGACCCAAACCCAAGCTGCTAACTGAAAAATGCAGCCCTTTGCAGAAGGTCAAACATGAATGCTGATGTCTGATGTTTACAGTCTTCTCTCTGGATTTTGTTCTCCCTCCCACTCACGCTCTGCCTCAAAACTATCACTTTTTCATATATTTTTCTTTTCTTTCTTTCGTCTGCACTCTGTGATCCATTGAAATCGTCTGCTGATAAATGCCACCCCATTATTATTTGAAACGTTCTCATTTCAATACTACACCTATTCAGTGTGTGCTCTTAATTCCAGCTATTTTTCCCCTAATCTTCTCTGTGCAGCATCTTCTCTCGTTTTGGTATTTATTGGGAGATCAATCAGCCTGTCTGACAGAGTCTTAAATGCTCTGCTCTCCAACCATCTGCTCTGACTTTCCATTCCCCGCACTTTGATTCTCCACTTTCACCTCTATTTGTTGCCGTCAGCTCCAACAGTTGTCTTTTACCTTCCTACTGTTCGCACCCCCTCCTCCCCCCCCCTGTCTTTGCTCCGTCTGTACGTTGACTGTAAATCCTGCCTTGTCTTGATGAGAGAGAGGATAGTTAAACGCCTTGGGAAGTTTAAGACCCACTGGGGATCCTTCCGATAGCAACCCAAATAATGAAAATGTAATTCTACAGGCATAATTAAGTTACAGATAGGGCGATTACTGTGTGATCCATTAAAAGTGATGGCAAAAGTAATTACTTATTCAATCAGCGTGGTTTTATGAGGAAATGCGAAGGCACCATGTTGCGTCGCCTCTATACAAGTCATTACATTTACAAGGGCATAATGCTTTAAGCTGTGATTGGTCTTCTTGACAGCTTGTTAAACAGTGAAATAAAGCCATAGTGAAAATAATTCCTTTTTTTTTTTGCCAAAATTGAAGAAATAAAGCTTTTTATGAGACAACTGTCCCCTACATATCCATCCATGACCACATGTGACTGTGTATTAGTACAGTATCTGTATACTGGCATGGCTATGTATATAACTGTCAATATGTGTCCTGATTTTCTTCAGCCCAGCCCACTGTGCTGAGTACTTTGCCTGTGGGTGTGTTTGGTTAGCAGTATGTTCAGAAGGGAGGAACTTGAAAGGAAGTGAGGATATCGTATGTCTGACACCTCCTACTCTCACATATGGGAGTTTTGTCTGCACAGACTGATGATTCTCAAGTGACTGTTTCAACAAAATGTGTTAGCGTGACCATGTGTGAGAACGATGCTATACCACAGTTGGATGTTCTATTTTTCTCATTTCAACTTTGAAAGAATTGTACCATTTCTTGATTTTGCTTGGAACAGAAAATAGCTACCCAGAGTTTAGAGACATCCTTTAAAGGACCAGTGTGTAGAATTTAGTGGCATCTAGAGAAAATAGAATAGAATATTCTTAAGTGTTTTTTCATTAGTGTATACTCACCTGAAAATAAGAATCATTGTCTTTTCCTTACCTTAGAAATGAGCCCTTTTCATCTACCTAAGGAGCTATTTTGCAAAATGTAAAGTGATTAAAAATGTATTATTATTATTATTATTATTATTATTATTATTATTATTATTATTATTATTATTATTATTATTATTATCCATTGAGGCCCCCTTGCTGCACTACCATGTTTCTATAGTGGCCCAGAAAGGACATACCAAACGCTTGATGTGTTACACCTGTGCCTCATTGTTATCCAGGGTATATATGTGGTGTGCTCTTTCCCTTCTGTGCCAGATCGTCTTGTCAGTGTCATGTAAGTTTCTTGTCAGTTTCGTGTCAGAGTTCCGGTGTTCATATCTTGATTTATATTCTAGTGTATCGACCAGTTTTGCCTTTTGGATTCCGAGTTTTGCCTAGTGATTTTGTACTTCTGCCTGTGCATTGGATTTCCCGGTTTTTGACTTTTGGATCGATTAAACGACTTGAGAACTCTTCATCCCTGTGTCCCTGTCTTTGCATTTGAGTCCACCTGGTCTGTGCTTGACACACTGCTAGATGCCACTCAATCCTACACACTGGACTGATGAAAACGAGTAATCAGCTGACATTTTCTCAGCGTCTGCAATATTTTACACTTATCATACACTTATGGTTAGAAAATGTTGTGAGTGAGCAGGTGCAGTGAAATGATTTTAACAGCAAGCAAACTGCCAGCTTGAAGCAAGGACACTGTATAAAGCCAGGGTGTATATAGTGGCATTTTGAATCAGCAACATACAATACATATTCACAACATTAAACACTAGATAATCGCAAAGAGTCACTCACATCTCTAAGGCAGCCCATGAAGTTGTTGCTGACCGGTGATCCGGGCAGGTCGGCAGTGTTGGGGCTCCCTCCGATGTAGAAGAAGTCATCTGAGCCCAACATGGTGTAATCTTCCTGGGTGTAACCAGTGGTGGTCAATATACCATCAACTGAGATGGTCACCTGGCATAGGCATGGCCCAAAAGAGACAGATGAAGGAAGACAAAGAGATAGGGAGAGAGAAATACAACAGGGATAGAAAGAAATACAGAATGAAGAGAGAAGAGAGAAATTAGAAAAATGAGGAGAAAAACAAGGAAGAAAAAGGATTAAACATCAGTGATAGGCTGGGCCAACCCCTACATGGTATCGCTTGGTTGGTTGCTTTTGGTGCCAGTCAGACTGGGGGCTTTCACTCTAGAGTGCAGTTGCTAAAAGTCAACCAATGGAATGGTGCTGTGCTCAGTGTATTATCGATGGCTGCAGTAGAAATACAGTAATACAAGTAATAAACAGCCTTATTTTGTTAGCATGCCATAAAGTAACTATCACAGCTATCTAACCATAACCCTAACACACTGAATCAATGTTTTCATGAAACTGAGTACAAATATGTGATCGTACAGGGAAATCTATTTTTAAAATATCAAATGAGCTTTCCCTATGACTGACATAGTTATTCTTCCACATTCCTTTGCAGAGCCAGTCCTCATTCAAGGAACTCCCAGTCAAAATAACTTCCTTTTCAATATTTAATTGCCTCAAGTCGTGTCTTTAGTGCAAGGTTACACATTCTGAGCTGCGTGTTTGATCACCTTCAGAGCAGAAAGCATCAAGTGGAATCAAACACAGAGCTGCAAGCTGATAGTATAAGATAGTGTGGACTAAAGCGAAGGAACATGACTGTTATACTCCCAAAAATAAATAAATTTTAAATATGATATGATGAAAAAGCAGTACATTTTTAAAGCTCCCCTAGGCTTTACTGTGAGATTGCTGGGTTTTTTTCCCTTCCTTCTTAGCTCAAATGGTGTTTTGATATCTGTAACGTTAAGTCTCAGTACCAGTGGAACATGACCGGATCAAAAAGAGTTGTAACCTAAATTACACCAGCATGTGTAGTGACTACCGGTGTACTGATATAACACAAGGCCTTACAAAATGAGGTGAAGCAACTGTTTTATATGTAATACCAGTCACTACCTTGTCAGTTCAAAGAGTACCTGAAGAATGAATAAGAATGAGACATGAGATATACTCAGTTGAAATTAAAATGCATCTCAAATGAGCGTAAGGACTTCCTCCTTTTAAGTTGTCATCACAAATAAAAACCTTGTCTTTTTATGTTATACTCATTATAATGTGACAAATTCCAGTGCTTGTTGAAAATGCTAATAAGTACAATTTGGCTAATTGTATTACATCATGGCTGTATTTGCTATCAGCTATGCTGTGATACAAAAACAACCCCTGCCAAACCATGCTGTTTGATTTGGGAGAGACTTTTGCAGTTAGTGACCAATTTATTGTCTAATTATTCTAATAGAGCTGGCCTGGGCAAAAGTGAAGCACTCCAGTCTCTGATTCAACATCTGTTATTCTGCATAAGTGTACACAGCATGAATACAGCACTGCAGGGAGCCGTGTACACCACCATCTGTTATTTCATTACCTTTGCACACTCAAAAGTGATGCTAGCACAAACTACCATCTTCATTTCATCTCAGGTTCAACTTTATATTTTGCTCATTTGCAATGTGATTATGGATGTGGGGATATATTCGCATGTTGAATTTAGAGACATTATTTTCCTTTACTGTGCTATTGATAAGATTGTTTTTAAATACTACACAAAAACATTAATTAATATCTATAAAAGCGGAATTTATCCTCAAACAAAAGCTTTAACTTGACATGAAGAAGGGATCCACTGCCACCATGGCAGTAACACGTTAAAACAGAGGGCTAAAACGAAACCTTAGCAACTGCACTCAACAGATCAGTCGCCCCAGCTGAGTACTCATCTACTTTCTTTTGACTTCTTTTTTTTTTTCTTTGCCGTACTTCCCTTATTAACAGGGCAACTCATTTTTATGTCTGCTGTTGCTACTTATTGAAAAAGAGGATATTGGCCAGATGGATCCAGCAGGAAGAATCTGCGGTTGACAGTGGTGGTGTGTTGGGGTCGTCTTTGGAGATCTCTGATGAGGCTTTCAGTAGGGCCATTTAAGTGAGGAGCGAGACCTTACTGGTGGCTAAGAAACCAAGAAGAACAGGGGGAAGGAAGTCTCGTGATACATTTAAAACATTTTGGCCAAAGCCCTTGGTACGACCGCTTCTCGATGTTATGGGACAGGATTTGAGATGTAAAAGGATAAAGACGTGTAAAGTTTCTGAAACGCTGAAGAACACCATCATATTTTATGGCCACGTTAAACTCTTTGTTTTCGGGAGCGTATGTTTTGTGGAGGGTATTTTTATTGTGGTTGGATGTGCGGGGTAGCTGCCAGACACCTATGAAGTTCCCAGTTCAAGAGGGAAAAGGAGAGATTAGCAATGTTTTTGTTCTCTCTTTCTTTCTCTTGCCCTCTCTATCATTCCAGATTACACCACTTTAGTAGTTCAAAGCTTTTAATGCATGCAGTATTAAGGAAACAATGCTCGGGGCAATCATTTTATATTCAGTGAGTCGCTGTGTGATCAGAGGTTGGATCTAAACAATAAAAACCCCACAGAGACAATATGTCAGAGATCCAAAACAAGCACATGCATTATTAGTTCAAAAATTAATAAAATCAAAACAAATATCCAAGTGTTTCCTCTGTGGTAACTTTGTAATTATTCAGAAGAGTTCACTAGTTTTTGCTTCTACCAGACTGCACAATCATCCCATTGAGTAACATTACAAGCAGTTGCATCACTGGCTGGAGGAGAGAAAGGGTGATGATATCACAGGTTGCTAGTTGAAATACCTTGGTGCTGCCTGCCTGGAAGCCATACAGTATGAAGGAAATATGCATGTGTCCCCATAATAAAACATTTGTTGCAAAATGCAGACTGAGATTTCTAAAAATTAACCCCAACAAATTAAATATTAAAGGATAAGGTTGGCTATTTATTATATTGTTTTGTGTGCAGAGCCAAACCAACAATGAACTGATCTACTTGCAAGTGTTGTGCGTGCATCCAAAGTCTGATGTATCATACCCCACTGTGCTGTAGACTAACTATTAAAGATACATCAATGAGCCACACCGTCACACTGACTTTGTACTACTGCTCAGAGGACTTCAGTAAAAGTCAAGATTGTGATATGTAGCACAACAAGCCAGTGAAGCACTGTAAACTAAACTGTGTTCCCACGCATACACACAGTGGTGTCTGCCATAAAAGGAAACTAAACAAACTAATGTGATCATAAACTTTGGGGCAAAGAAACATGTCACCCAAGTGCAGATATGGACAGATCCTGCAAATTAGGAGGACCTGAATATTAAAATATATAAAACATTTAAATGTGCTCATTGGGTACAATTGATTTTATAACAAAGCTACATCATAATTGCAGTTAACACACTAAATGCAGATGTAGGGTTATTTATATGACATGCATTTAAATTTAATTTTAATATGCATGAGAATGTGTTATTAATGAACGTGTTATTAAGGTGTTAGAGAAACCAGATGAGAAGATTGCAGCTGGGGAATGATTCTGAAATAACATTACCCATTTACAGTTTCATTTTACCTTTTTTTTCCATCCCTGGAATAAGCTTATTAACCTGATGGTAGTGGAGATAAATCTGACACTATAAAGTCACTTTAAAGCAGAGTTCCACTTTGATAGGACATGGTCATATATGCAGAGGTGAACGTCCAATATCAGCTCCCACTGTTATTTCCCTACACTTAATGATGATAATAGCTCACAGGTAAGATTAATGGTGGCTGAAATGTTGGATCCAGGTCACTAACTGAAATACCACCTGTGTCTGTGTTTCCATGATTGTGACTGTATTCAAAGTAATACAAAAAAGTGATAGAACTAAAGCAGTCCAGAGTAAGGATATCCAGAGTGTCCACAACTGCTTGTATTTCTTATACCATTTTGTCATTAATATAAAATGACAGCTTAGCACACTGTTTATAGCATGAAAGCATCTGTGATGAATTTCTGAGAAAAAATAACTAATAATAATCATTTGTAATTTTGTAATCACAGTTTTCCTCTTAAGCAACACCTTATAAATACTACATGTGGATAATACTAACTGCCTCATTAACACTTTCTTTTCTTTGTGCTTTCTACAGTTTGAACATTATGCCTCTGGATATATTAAAATCAATAGAATTGAGAATAAGACAAGTTTACAAATATGACTTTGCTCCACTTTGGCAATAGACAAATGAATTCAACTATTTAAGTGGGGCAGTACAAGTAACACAAGGATCTAACTAAAATCTCACTTGCTGCTTCTGTTGGACCTGTTGTTGTTTTTCTTAGCTGCTTATCAAATGTTTCTTTAGCCCAGTACAAAAATAAACCAAACAGACCTGGCTGATCTGTACTGAACCTGTGTGTCCCAGATGCACTAGTAAACAGACCAAAGCTGTTTAAAGCTGAACACTGTGAAAGGATTGACACAGTTCTAAGTTCAAACTGTGAGAAACATTTCATTTTACCCATCCACAAACTGCTGAACCGGCTGTCTGAATAGGCCTGTGGTGGGGGCATAGCTTATATGATGTTATTAACCTACTTTTTATTCAGTCAATCTTTCACTTCTGTGCTTGTTTCTCATAAAATAGCAACTGCCTGCAGAATAGTGCAGTTTTTATGATGGGGCTCACATACAGTGTATGGTGAACTAGAACTGCTCTCTATGTGGAGTCCTGCAGTGTGCTCAGCTGAGCGTGTCACTGGCTCAATAACCATATCTGACTCCATGACTGCAGGCTGCTGGGTACTGAGGGCTCTGTAAAGAAAATCCCCCTCTCATCAAATAAACAAGGTTCAACATGATTCCAGCTGTGCTGGGGATGAAACTGATCACACGTATAGTACACTAATAGTCTTATTGAATACAGTAAAAACAATAACACTATACTTGAATTGATAAGACTAATCAGATCGTCTATACACTGAAACCATGTTTAGTACTCATGTTTTGCGGGCTGTAATGTAAATAATGCCTGTTTGGTGATGCAGCTAGATCACTTTATACTGTATACCAGGGATCCAGACTAACTGTTTACCACCATCATCACAGAACTGTCCAAACTACTATTATAACTGTCCTGAAGTGAATATATAACCATCCCTAAATCACATTTTTGTTTCTTTAATTTTTTTAAAGCAAGACAGAGTTTGCCTGGGGCCCTCAGATTATTAAATCTGCTCCTGTTGATATAGGCTTGTAAGTTTTAATAAATTATTTACTTTAAAGATTAGACATGTTGCTTTCAGTAATTGTAAATGTTTCAATGGTGATCTGTGTCTTTGCAAAACAGTTTCATATTAATGTAGCGAACTATGTATGCTGCTTGTTGCAGTCCCATTTCTGTTCCTGATAACACATGCAGTCAGTCTCTCCAGTATAATTGTTATTAGTGTCTGTATATTTCTTATTCAGTATACCCCATTGTTAGCTTGCTTAGTTGAGTCAGTAATTCATGCCTGACGAATAATAAAGCTGTCTGCTCACATTTTAGAAAATGTAATTAATATTTTTTTTTCTCATTAATGATGTATTATTTCACCATCTGTGAACCATCCACTATTAATCAGAATGTAATTTTTCATGACCTCATCCACAGTTTAACCACAGTGCCCACAGATATAACTGCAATCTGAACAATGGAACGCATCACTTCAGTCCATGTAAAAGTGTTTAAAGCTTAGATTATAACAAAAATGACCACAATATTATATTTAAATGGTCTAAAAGTATGTTTTAGCTCATATAGTCACACACAGTCAGGGTAGTCATGTGTTTGTGTCTTTAACCAGCTGAACATATTTGTGATTTACTGCAAGCAGGCTGTTTGTCTGAAGGCATATATGGAACGGTATTGCAGGAACATTTGAGGTCTTGCACTGAGTAGCTAGCCAGTGATAGTAACTATAGTAATAGCATAAGAAGACACACTGTAGTTCTCTACATACTAAGAATGCTCATAAATATGGTAGTAATTTAAGCCCCGACTATAGAATAAAAAAAGAAATGAAGAGTGAGGATAAAAAAAAAAGGTCAGCAGCCACTACTTCAATAAAAGATGCATTGGAAAGAATCCAGCTGGTTTTAGAGGGGCTAGGTAGAAGTATCAAAGCAAGTCTTCAAGCTTATGCTAGCCATAACCCCAATATGAAAAGAAGGAAATGAAGAATTTTACACTTTATGGTATTTGAAGCTATATTATGTCAACCTTTCAACACATACAATGGAAATGTGCTTTGTGCGAGTCTCCCACTCTCATGGTACATACATCTTCTATTCAGGAGTACAGATGATTTTCTTCCTTTAATTTCCCAACGGCAGTCATGATTTTCAACAATCTTTGCTTTGAGTCCAGTTTCTTTGTCAGCAATTTCGGCCTTTGTGACTCGTACAGTGGAGCCTTACCGAGTACAGACACCAGTACCTTTATATACTCAACGACATAATCCATGCAAAAACGAGGCAGCGCGCTTACCTTGAAAGTGCATCACTTACCCTTGTTGGCACTACATCTGATTACTGTCAAGGATCTTTTGCAGGGAGAAACAATGTGTTATATTTTGGAGTTAATGCATTACATTTTATAGGTTAAGGCTCATACATGAAACGTGTCATCATAGCGCACACACACTGACCATCCCGTCAGGTAACAGGATGCTCGGGAGAGAAAGAGAAAGAAGGGGTTCCCATCCAGCAGTGGACTTCAATAGGTGTCTGGCAGATCATACGTATAGGGCGACGCAATTATTGAAAGAGATGTTCCTGTCTTTCAATACTAAATAACCTCATAGAGCTTTGAACGAAGCTACATCCCTAGGTTAGTAAAGCCATGAGGGAATGTTGGGAAGTGTGGGGCGAGTACTGTTTTGGTGACTGTTGATAAAGGAAGGGAAGAGAAAGGGGGGTCAGGGAGCTCTTTAGCTGTGTGCCGAAAAGAGTTAAAAGGGTTGGAGGGTGAACGAAATCGGTTAGTACTTTTGTAAGTAAGGGAAAGTCAGACACAAAAATGGTTGTTAGTACAGTTACAACAAAGGTTTGATTCAAACAGTAGATTAGTAACACGTTTGTTTTAGTAAATTTAGTTGAAGTAGTAGTAGGAGTGGGTGAGGATTCTTTAAAAGTCCTCTGCAATTTGATTGCTCAAACCAGATCCAGATTTGGATTGAATGTGTTATTTCATGTGACAAGGGTTTGTTTTGGTTAAGAAGAAACAAAATGAGTCCATCCAAGTTAACAGGGTGACACACAAGCCATGCACTTAAACGGAAAGATGACAGGATTGATGGGAATGGAGGGAGAATTCCATTAGACACAACACAAACAGACCAACTATTAAAGAAACAAACAAAACTAAAATCTGGCAAGATGCAGCAAAAAAATGGGGAAGTAGTGGGTAAGTAAATTGAATTGCAGGGCACCACAACAACAGACAAATGAGGAAAGGAAGAAAGCTTACAATGTTAAGGTTTTTATTTGGACAAGTATGCCAAAAAAAAAAAAGAGAAAGGAAAAAGGAAAAAAAAAAAATCTAGACACGTGTACAACAGACTGACACGCGCTGGGCTAGAGCAGCATTTAGACCCTGTGAGGATGCGGATGTTAAGACGTTCTAGCCAATAGAAACATGCAAACAGGGTGCGGGAATACAACCACTGGATACTGTAAGTTTGGAGGTGGAAGTGGGACAGGATGGGACCAATGTTATCAATCACAGATGAAATCAACGGAAATGAGAGGGTTTTTTAAAGAATAGGGAAAACTGAAAGGAGAGAGAAGAAATCCCTGTCTTGGTGAATAGAGCAATTAGTATTCCAATAGCAGGATATATTGTATCATCAGTATCTCTTTCCTCCACCCTAGTGGAGGAAAATCTGTACTCAGTCATGCCTCCACTATAATTTTACCACAGCATTTCAGATGTGAGCTCAAAATTGCTTCACCACTTTTGTCAAATTTGAGCGAAGACTGAGTGAGTCACTAGCAGATACAGTGGCTTTCCGCATACTTATAACAGTTTTCTGCAGCTCATGTTTATGATGGATTAGCCAGATTTATTCCTTGGGCATCAATCCTCTATTCACCCAGAAAATGAAAATCTATCTCCCCTCTGTACTTTTTCCCTTTATTTTTTGTTTCAGTGAGGTAAGGTGTGAGGTCAGTATTCATTTTAGTAAGTTAATTTTGAAGTTAGACTTATATAAATAAAAAAAGAAAAGAAAGTAAAAGAAAGAAAGAAAACAACAAGAAGGTGTGGCTAACATGTTTAATGGCCATATTGATTATATTAGGACAATTGATATATGTATGTATATATGTTAGCCATGATATATACATATGCATATATACTTAATGCAATCTGTATATCAAAAACAACAACTGAAAAAAAAAAAAAGAAAAAAGAGAAAAAAGATTAGGAAGGGAGGTCAATCTCATCATGCAAGAGGTGAGGCCAGTAAAGTATAAGAAGTATAAGTTAGTGTTAGTGTTAATGAGGGGTCGATCGCACACAGTTCAGCTTTTTCCAGGCGGTTCCCTTTATGGTCTGCATCAATGGGCAGGAGCTTCATTTATTGATCGGAAAGTCCAGTGAAAGCAAGTAAGACTGACCACAACTACACGCTAAGAGTGGTCTACCAGTGTACATTACATTAGCAGCCCTGTAATAGATTCAACCTAATGACAGTTTTTAAAATAAGATCCCGCTATCGTGTTTGAGGTATTAATCAAACGACCTTTTACGCTCATTCCTGCACCCGAGTTCATGCGACTATTACCACATTAAAGCACTTTAATAAGTGTGTATGTGTGTGTACGAGAGGGAGCACGGGTCTGGGAACAGCTCCATCTTAATCATAAATCAGCCTAAGGCCACTAATGGGATCAAGCCCTCATTTGAGGCCTACTTTACAGTGAGGGCTTTGTCCACTAAATCAAGAGTTGTAAATACTCTTCATGACTCCATAAACCACAGGATGGCAAAGCTAGATAACAGGCTGCTCCATAACAGGCACAGGTCCATCTGAGGACACACGGTAAAGACGGTAACCCCGGTGCCATTGCTCTCATGTTATTAAAAAGTTGAGCAAATTAATGAAGATTACTTGCCCTCACTGGAGTTGCCATAGAGGATATTTGCCTGCTTGAGAAGTCTGCTGTGTGCGCTCACTTCATAGGGTTCTTCTAAGAAAATAAATCAGGAGCAAACGGATAAAAAAAGTAAGGTACTCAATTGAGAGATATCTTGCATTATGATTCTTTATTTCTTCATACGGATAGTGTTTGAAGTAAAATAACAAATAACAAAAGTAAATTAAAAAAGGAGGAAGATAAACAGCAAAAAAAATAAAATCTTAGAATTTAAAGTTGTATATTTTTGGGCAGACCTCTTTGGATGAACACAGTAATTCTTTTCAGGAAGGGGGAGAACTGGATGGTAATAAAAAAGCAATAACATATATAGAGAGGGCTAAAAGAATAAAAAACAGAGGTGGAGTTTTTCAGCTACCTTGGAATTGATGGCGGATTGTACTTTCAGTAAAGCAAACAGAATAGAAAGAGGTAACGGAAAACCCAGGGCAAACCAAAGTATAAGACAATTAGAATGATATCTACCATATAATGCAGTTTGTTTACCATAGCGTGTCCAATGCCTGCGTGCTTCAGGAGAAAACAGGGGGAGGAGAAAGAAAAAAATAATGACAAATCTTTAACTCAAGAAAACACACCTCAACCCCAAAAAGGTGGAGAAAGAAGAAAAGAAAAATTGCCTTGTGCAAAACCAACTTCTCCTCTCAATAGGCGAATAGATTCTCAGCAAAAATTCAACGTTATAGGAAAATATAATTTAAAAGAAACGTATCTTTTTCCTACAGCTAGGTAGTAAAACATCCAAATAAAGAAATAAAGAAAGCAATTGTACAACTATTTAGTTTAGGGACGTCTACAAAAAAAATATATAAAAGAACAAAATAGATAAAAGGATAACAATACATTTGTTAGTATGTAAGTCGTAAGTTAAGTAGAGAAAACAACAGATGGTTCACATTCCGTGAATGACACAGTGTTAGTCGTTGAAATAATAAAAGGTAAGGGAAAAGAAAATTCACCAATGAAAAGAATCAAATTGGAAGAATTCTGAAGCTTGTTAGTAAAAGAGACAAGAGTTAGCAAATCAACTTCCACAGAGGGGTTTTGGGTAGTTTTGATGGGGGTGCTTGTTTTGAGCAGGGAGGGGAATGGGGGAAAAGTACATCAGTATTAGTATTCACTCTGATGGGCTATTCTGGACAGCGGGCTTGGCTGGCGGTTGGGTCTACTCCATTTCAAAATGATGCTCTTTAGGACTGGGCGTGGCCAATCAGGTTTTGATGACTCAAAATGTGCAAATCCCTAGGTAGAAATTCCCCAAGTTCTCAATAGTGGTTGAATGTGATAGATGCAAGAGAAAACCAAAAGGAGAGTGTTACATATTAAATATGGACACATATCAGCTCAAGTCGGCTATCAGGTTATGGTTAAACCTACAGTGCAATTGCAGTGTTATAAGTAGAGATATGAAACAATCAGGGGCTGACAGAATTGATTTTGCATATTCTTGAAAGTGAGAGAAAGAAAGACTCAAGTATAGAAAAGGAAAGAAGGAGAGAAAGACATTTTATTAACAGTTCTGGTATCAACAGCATCCTGAAAAAGAGAGAAATCTTCATTTAATCATTTAAGCCATTTCCAAAGTAAAGAGCAACATTGGCAGCCCCCCTTGGGAGAGATACACATGGGAAATAAAATATGAAATGGAAATAAATCAATCAATAAATCAGAAACCATGTCATACATGTTAAGCCTCCCACCCGTAAATTAAATTATGTCCTTTCCTTTATTAAAGGTCTGTATTATTTAATGATTTTTTGCCAATTTGCATCTTTGTTAACTTTCCATCTTAAAATACCATCTCAGCTTTATACGTATGTGGCAAGTTGGAATATCACAGTGAGGTAAGAGAGGTAAGATTCAACAATGAGATCTGCCCTGAGCTTTCCCTTCAGGAGGGAGTGGACATCTAGAGGACATCTTATATCTTGATCTGAAGGCTGAAACTGTCAGCTGCTCTGAGTGATCATATCTGACACACAGACTGTGGGCAAAAAAAGGTGAAGCTATGGGGTCCCACATATTAGGAAGAGGACAATTTTCTCTGTTGGAAATTGCTATTTAGGCTGAGGAGACAGATCCGATTTTTTATTAAGTAGTTAACTTTCCTGGCCTACTGTGAATACATCAATGTAAAACATGAGATATATTCAGATTAAGAATAGGAGGTTGTCTACAAGCATGTGTATATGTAATGTGTCCCTGTTCATGTACAGTACAGTAGGTACAGTACTGTGGGTGTGTGTGGGATGGATTACCATGTGTCAGTGTCATCTGTGTAGGAGCTGAGGTTTCAACCATACACAAAGTCCTCCACATGTGGCGATTTGAAGCTTTGTGCACGCCCACTCTTTGATACAGGGTCATGGTAAAGTGCAGTCACCATTCACCCACTTTGTCTAATGACTCCTCTTAATTTGTTAATTATGTGAATAAGACTCAACGGTGGGTGTGAATTTGCATATCCACACCACTCTGCACTCCTGTTTCTCTGAGCTTTCAAAAACACCTGATACATCAAAGGCCGGATATAATGAGCTCAAATGACTTCGAGCCTGACAGAGGTTTATTAAGTAAGAAAAATGCACGCTTACGAAAGGTGACAATGACTGTGGGCTTTTCAAAACTCACTGAAAGATAGTCTGTGATACGCAAATGGAAATAAAATGAGATATACTTAGAGCAACATTTTGAATTATGTAGGATTTAGATCAATTGTAAGTATTTGATGTCTGGATTTTGAACTTATCTCTTTATCAGTTCTTTGACAGAGCAGCTCTGGTAAAGTTGTAAAAAACTATATCCTTAAAATTGGTAATGATCTCTGAAATGACATGATAAAGTGATGGCAGTGAGTTAAAACAGGGGAGGATGGAAATGAAAAGGAGAGGTTACATTTTGACTTTAGTATACATCTGCACAGGCCTGCATCAGTCACTCTATATGGTTTTGTGAGTAAGCAGTGTACCAGTTCCAGTGTCAAGGGTCAAGTAGATGAACAGATATGATGCTGACCAGACAAAGATATAAAATAGCTGAGCAGCATCTATGTATGTATAACCTGAATTCAATGAATAACTACATTTGTACACATTGTTTTACTGCTAAATTGACTTACATTTTGAATTGCTTGTTTGATCTATGGTGGTGTCTTGATTCACCATATTGGGCTATTGGAAATGAATTGAAACCAGTGCAGTGCCTGTTCAAAATAGCTTGGCATCTGGTATTGCTGCTTCGATGCATATAAAAATGATGACTGTTGATGTGAGGTGTGAGTGACTACCAACAACATGAAAGAAACTAACATTCTGTTATACACAGATGTTAAGTACTGTCATAGTGAATATTTTTCTCATTTCAAGTAAAATAAGGGCTACATTCAATACATAATGGAGAGCTTTTGAAAAAATTAGGCATCCTAAGATAAAGTTGATCTATCATATTGGGCTGTTGGATCATTTATTTTCCGTGGCTTCAGTTTGGATCATTTCAGTAGGTATATTAGCTCAAAAGATTTGTGCTTATTTGAGACAAACTGGTTTTGAGCTGCCTGAGGGAAGAAACCTAAACAGTCTGTCCATTCTTAAATAAAAGCTATGTTTCAGCTGACTACTACTTTTTATAGCATGCCATGTGAAAGAACTTTTCTCCAGCTGATCTGAAATTAGAAGGTGATATGAAAGCACTGCAGACTTAGATTGTTGGGTCATTTATCTCATTCACAGGCTTTTCGTTCCAGAGAAAGCTTTCCAACGCTCCCTGTCCTCACTTTGGAGAACAATGTTAATATTTATATTAATTATGTATAGGCTATACGTGTGTGTGTGTGTGTGTGTATGTGAATGCATGTGTGCGGTGTGTGTCTAGGTCATTCATTGTCCTTTAGGTAGTGGCATGTTGATATATATTGTGCAGCAAGATGTGCCTTGATTCTTTGCCTAGGGAGGTTTGTTTTTTTTTTTTTTGAAAAGGTTATTAAGAACTAGTTTAAGTAAATGTTCCTTATTTTAATGATTGTTTTACATTGAAGCAGGAAGCAGTAATCTAGTAGTATGTGTGTGTGTGTGTCTCTCTCCAGCTGCTGTGCTTGAAACACAGCACTCACACATGATGAAACAACAACAATATTTACTGCTGCATTAGTTGAATGTAATGAATGAACGGAAAGGAGAAATGCAGAGGAGGAAAATGAAACAGGAACGAAGAGTGTATGTATCCACAGTTCATCATCTGCTGAGTGTTTGATGGTTGTTTTGTTTTGTGCTTTAAAATGAAACCACCGTGAAACAATCACAAAACAACATTGTATTTCTGTCATTCACAGGCTTTTTTCTCCCTCAGAGAAAGCTTTCCCCTGCTGTGCCTCCTCACCAGGGTTTTCTATCTGACACTTGCTTGTGCTATCAGCTTGCTCACCCTTTCTCTCTCTATTTTGTTTTTTTTCTGACAACAAAATCTAACTTTCAATGTTATCAAATGGATGGATATCTCTTGGCAGAGTCGTGCAGCTCTCATCGTGACATGCAGTCACAGATGCCAGAAGCCCCATCCTGTGTCTCACTGTTTACTTGTTTATTCTAAGTTTATTAATATTAAACATATCATGTGTCCAAATTTCACCTAATTCAACAATGAAGTTGATCAGATGAATGGTTCTTGAGATATGCAAAGGACAAACATACACATATACACATACAGACAGATTCATTCATTTAGTAGAGAGATTATGGAAATGACCTAGTATTTTAGGAGTTCTACTGTAAAGTTTTTAGTTATGCGAGCTTTCCCTTAAAAGAAAGTATTCATAAGCAGTTGGGCTGAGGTCATGATTTGAATTGTAAGTAATTCAAGCGCAAAAAGAATGAACTCCCAGACTAGAAAAAAGAGAAGCAAAATGAACCACTGAAACTGATGTGTGAAACTAGATGTGTAGGGTTAGATCTAGAGGCACAGCTTAAACACAAGTCAGACATTTTTCTGCAGGCTTGAGAACAGTAAGCCTTGCGGAACTGGTGCTCCATTGTCAAGATCAATTGTGCAGAAAATTAAACTTTTGTTCTTTTTTTTGTTATCAAAGGGTAGACAGAGAGGTATGGTAACTAGTTGGTTTAAAGAGGTATGCCATGATTTTCCCCTTTTGTTCTTTCTCTGAGATGTAAAAGAAGGAAGTGTGTGCAGTACTACTGTAGGATGGGGGGGGGGGGGGGGGGGGGGGGGGGGGGGGAGAGGAGAATACATGGTGATTCCTACAAAAGAAGAATACATTCTTATCCCACTTTGACTCTGTTTACACTTTTTCATTTAAGTGTTTCCTATCCAGATTGTTTAAAAAGACATTTAAGAAGTTTGATTTGCACTCATCCATCTCTGTTGGCCAGATCCCAAATCTGACTGCAATATGTTTTGGATACATATAAATCAGGTCAATTACTTGCAAAATAACAGCACTTTACCAGTTAAGTTACACCAGTTAAAAGATGAGCTGGCAAATAATTATCCATAAACCAGCACAAATGCATTGCTTAAAACAATTATCTATGAACTACAAGCAAGACGAAAGTTCTCTCATTGCATGATTTCTTGACGCTTTAATGAGATGGGTAGAATGACGGATAATTCCAGTGCAACTTAGTCATCATCACGAGGGACATAAGACAGGACAGACCATGTGAGAGTATATGTCTTGTTTACTGATAAGAAGTCTTAGACAGATGGATGCATTTACACCTCTTTAACATTTGGCTATACTGTATTTCTGGCTTTATTTCAATCTGTGTTGAATGCTTCTTGGATGCATTTAAACTTGGCTTGCTTGAGATTGGATAGCTATCCGATCCACCCAAGATGCACGAAGTGACTAAGTGTAAATGGGGTCTCTCTCATGGTATCCCAGGAGTACCAAATTGTTTTCCTCAGATGGAAGCGAAATACAGTGCTGAGAAAATACAGTGAATTGACAACAAATGAGAGCACCAAAGGAAAAATATGGCAAGGGGTTTAGGAGATAAACAACTACAGTACACAAGAGAGAGTTGGAATGCATTAATATCCAAAACAGACAGACTCAGCCCTTTCTGTACCACTGATTTTACTCTGGCAGTAAATTTCCTCTCCCATGCACTATATTTGTTTCAAGCCTTAAACCCAACATGCCTGAAGCCCCTGCTGTGACAGCCCATCACCCTCTCTGTAATTGACCCATGAGGGAAAACAAAGGCTGTGAATGCCGATGTCTGTTAATGGAGGATAAAACTCCTAGTCGTGTAAACAACCACGGGCCCAGACTAACAACTTTGTGTTGCATCTGTCTCAAAGGACGCCCTGGGCTAGGAAACCTTCATGTATTAAATATTGGGAGTAGGGAAAGAGGATAAATTAGCTCCTTCTCAATACCGTTAACTTGGTAATTCACGATCTGAGTTCTGTGCCTGTACATTTCACAGACAGGGTTGATGTACCTCTGTCAACATGAAGAAGACGATCCGTGGGATGACAACCGGAGTTGACTGAGCTGTAAAATGATATTTTTTGTTGAGTTGCTGATCTTTTAGGCACTCGTCACGCTGGACGTTACTGAACTGTGGCCACCAGCGAATAAGCTGAATAAATATTTAATGACAAAGCTGTGAAAATGATCAATGGATTGTGCAGCGGAGCCAAGATTCCCAGTCCAGATAGATTCATCATTGTAACCGAGAAACTTCTAAGACTGATGATTGTACTCACATAAATTTCCAATTTGAGCCTTTGGAAATAAGCGATAAAAGTGATATTGTGGAATAATGTTATGGGGTAGGAGGGGTGAGAGAATAGGTGCTATTTGTCATTGGGTGAAAATGTCATATATGAAAATTTAAAATAATACATACTTAATATACATATTAAATATAACCTTAATCTTTTGGCTGTATAAAGTTGAGCATCCATACAATACACAATACATGTATGTGCCTTCCTGAGTATTTATGCCTGTGTGATATATCGGGTGTCTCTCTCTAGCACAGACACTGTGTAGGTGACCCTGTCAGATAAAAGGGAGCAGGGCTTCGATTCAGAATAGCTCTTTCAGGTACATTTGATTCTGCGTTCATTCCAATCATCCACCATTCACTCTAGTCTGCCTCTCTCTAAGTCTGGCTCCAAGTAATGGAAACTGGCAGACAGGCTTCAGGTGCAAATATAAATGTCACTGCAATTACGGTGGAGAGAAGTCTGCAAACAAACAGTGTGTGCCAGTGTGAGCTTCTGTATAGGTGTGTGTGCATTAAAATAGCAGTGGAAGATATTGTGTATGGCAATGCAGATGGTCATATCTCTCTCTCTTCATATCATCCCCATCTCTGACTGAATAGCTCCATCTCTCTTTGTACACTGCTGAACTCCCCTAGGATTCCATCAGGATATGGCTATGCAATTTTACGGTGAAGATTTATACTGATCAACTACTTTTTTTTAAAAGAACCTTACAGGTACATTTTTCAGTTGATTTAACTGTATGTTCATTGTGTGAAGTAAACAATCTTACATCGTGTTGGGCTATTTTTTTTTTTTTTTTTTTTTAAATCTCTGCCTAGCATAAGCCTGGAGGAGATTATGCATTACGTTGTGTGTATCTGTCTGGAGCTAATCTCACATACTACTGGACCCATCAGCCTAATCATTTTTCTGCACACTTATGACTCAAGGACCTTTCATGGTTGCAGTGATTCACAAGTGTTAAGAAATCTAATTCATAGCACATTTTGCCACTGCCATTGACTGCTGATTCCTCGCTCCTTCTGAGCAGCCAGAAGAAGTCCACAACTGAGCAACAACTGCAGTAAAGACATTTCCAGCAATCGGCTGGACTAAAAGCATGTCTGTAGCAGGCTACATGATGGCCTTTGCTGTGGCTCAAAAACTCTATGCTCATCTGCAGATTAACCCAATGCCAGATATGTTATGATCCACTAAAGTTAGGCATGATACGAGATGGATACATTTGTTTTTGTTAATTTTTCTGACATCTTGTAAGAGACCCAGTATGGACAACTCGGTGAGGTTCAACTCTTTGTTCTGGAGGGGGGGGTTTATTTTGTGTGATGTGTTACAACAAATTCTTCCAAATAAATAATGTTTAAATTGAGAAGTTTGGACTCATCATACCATTTATTGTTTCTTTGTTTTTTTTTCTTTCTTATTTCTGTACAGTTAGACAAACCCAGGAGGACACTCTCTTACAATACCATTACACTATTATATGCATCTAAAAGAAGACTCTTCTAATTGTTTATTGCTTTCATGCCTTCTATTGGCTGTAGTTAAATAAGAATAAAAGCAAGAGAATTTTGAAGAATCCAACTAATTATTTCAAGCGAGGGAAAAAACAACAACAAAGTTGATGTGATATTGCAAAGTCTTTTTCAATTAAATGTAATTAAAAATATTACTTTCAAGGGAAATTTGTGTCTTCTACTGTGCTACATTTTCTCTTCCAGTCTGGTTTTGTCCCATAATCTTTGTAAATATCTTACTGGTTTCTGTCCCAGCAACATTTTATGGCCTGTTTTCACCTGTTTGAATGTGCTAATGGTGCTTAGATTTGTTATCTGATTATAGGTCTATGAGACAGAAGGATTAATACACATCAAAGTGCTGGTGCAGGTAGTGAGTGAGTGAATGTGGGAATGCTGGCAGAAATGCTAATGCAGTGTAAATGTGATGCAAATTAGCTTTTTTTCCCCTCAAATGCAAAGAAGCTCTTAGTGTTGGTATCAAACAGCCGCACCGTTGTTTTCATAGAATGAGGTGTTTGCAGATTGGGTGGGTGATGTACAGACAGAAGCTGTGCTTTAGGCGGCGACCTCCAATCACACATGTGGAAAGCAACAGAATAGAAGGGAGGGAAATCCCAAACAAACATTCACCCACATGCCAACTGTGCCCCTCCATCTCCTCTCAGCACGGCTGGAGCACATTAGGAATACTTAAACTGTCATTGGCAGTAAACAGAGCGGATTACAGAGGTGTTAGCATGTCATTATGTACATCAAACAAATCCACTACCTCTGCCTTTCCTTGAATAGCAATTCATATCACCAATGTAAGTGTGTGCTGTATGTATTGGCAAAGACGAGTGCTCTAAATTGCATTTTCAGGTCGGTTACAAGAGGTTCAGTTTGTCAATATGCTAAACACATTGTCCTGACCTTATTGAGATGCTAACATGTAATTGGTAGGAACTAATCCACATGATGTAAGTGTGGGATGGCCATTACATGTAAGCGTTGATTTCCAGAGTCAAATTAAAGGTGTAACCAGTCATTCATTAACTCAATTGGATACTTTCACCCATTAATTTAACACAATTACTTTTTTTTTCCTTTTGCACTTGCTCGTATGTACACAGGAGGTTTAAAAGGGCCAAGACAAGATGGTTTCTTAATGCTGCTTCCTACTAAAAGGACCTTTCAATCATTCTTTTATCAATAATATCATAGTGCCTATCTGTAGGACCTAGTTGTGGGGAAAGGGTTAATGCAACTATTGGAGTACTGCAGCCAGGGACGATTCACTACCCAACAGCATAGCAGACACTGTTGCTAAGTGACAAATTGCTGGAAAGAATGGACGAGAGAGACAGAGTGAAAATGAGAGAGGGAGGGTGGAGAAAAGAGGGGCAAGAGAGGGATTGATTGGCTCTCTCTTAGGAATTCTGGCTGCCTCTTGGAGGAAGGTTGGATGAGAGGGGAGGGAGAGGAGGGAGAAAAGGAGGCAAGGTAATTGCAGTTGATAGCGCCCTACAGAAATGCATGGCAAACAATCTGAACAAGTCAGGATGGTAGATATGGGAAAAAAACAACAATAAGAAGGGGGGCATCCAGGCATCTGTGAGTATTGATTGAAGGGGTTGGGCTCATATAAAATAAATGTGATTGTTTTCCCATCATGCCTTACTAGTTAAGACATCCCTCTTAAATATGGTGATGTCTTAGTGACTGGGATTACAACATATCAGGTTAAACATTATACAACATATACATTTTCTAATGAGATGAAGCTTTTAGAAGACTGCACCACATTAAGAACTTACAACACTAATAAATGGCCACGATTCCCTGTGATGAATTTTTCATCATACAGCAACCGCTCTGCAAGTGTTTCAATTTCAAAGTAATGCATGTTTTTTTAGTGGTTTTCCATCCCTTGACATGGTCAGTTTCTGTTTATAACACCCATGCAGCAGTGTGGGTGAAAGAGCGTATGTGAGGATGGTGTGAGCACTATATTTTATTTTGTATGGAGGACATGCAAGGAGGCTAGAAAAAGTGTAGTCTGTGTGTTCTCAACTGAATAACTATGTTTGCCTTATTGGTTTTTATGTAATGTTGTCTTTCTGCTTGTAAAGTTTGTGTGTGTGTGTGTGTGTGTGTAAGGTTTTATGATCTATTATTGACTGTGAGGGTGTGCTTGAGCCTCACAATCATAAACAGCCACGCATGCCTGTAGATTCATGATGACCCTTACTTTCAAAGTTACTTGTTTTTAATGATGTGTTTTTAGTGGTAGGAGTAATTAAAACAGCATAAAATAGAGTAGAATATATTATTTTTCTCTTTTTGAAGAATGATGTTACTGTTAATGTGTTAATCCAAAGAAAATAAAGCTCTTCTGCTGTTGCTAGATAGTTAAAAGACAACCCTTCATATAAATCCGGCATACAGCAAAGCACACGTCTATACGCCTTACTCTATGGATTTTCAAGGCTCTTTAGTTTAAAAGTAAATAAAAGAAATCCATTTACTCAAAATTGTAGTACCTCACTGGATTCTGATATGGTTCACAGCGGTTACTGCCTATGTGGAACAGATTATCATTCTCAATGTGGCCTTTACTGAACTCGATCCTGATGCAGATCAAAGCTCGCTTGCTCCGGCTGAACCAAAGGCCGGCAGTTGAACCTCAGGGATCCGCATTCATCACTTAAGAAACATGAACAAATCTGTTTGATCCGTGCATTAATCCAATAGGTCCACCCAAGGTCCAATTATATGGAAAATAGATGTGTGTGAGTTGACGGGCTTAAAGAACATCAAGGTACTTCTGAGAGAGACAGCCAGAGACAAGAGAAGGATAGATGATACTGTACAGTAGGTGAGAGTATAAAAGCGAGGAAGGGGTGACAGTGATACAGAACGAAAAATTATGCTAACAAAAAAAAAAAAAAAAAAGGAGAGATATTGAGTTCAAAGGACTCTCTCTCTGTAGATGCTGGCAAAGCTACTGGCCCAGTTCTGTGACACATTGGGATGTTGAATCTTTCGGTTGTAAAGTCACATCGGGGAATTAAAAGAAAGCCCGCTTCTGTTCTCTTTCTCTTAGAAGAGAACAAACTGTTGTCTCTCTCCCTGTGCTCTCACCATGCTCCCACTGCTCAGATACCCTTCTCTTAGATAGCAGCACCAAACTTCATTTCCCTCTCTGTGTAGTGAACACAATCATTTTCTTACACTCTCTACTTCGACACAAGAACACATTTCCTTTCCCTTGGCAGTATGTACCTCATATTTCCTCCGGCTGCAGTGTCCTGTGTGCCTGCATGTGCTTGCTAAGTATACAGGCAGAACGATGTGATGTGATGTGAAGTGATGTGAGCTGGGTTCTGATTGTTCCAGTGATCGTGAACATGGGAGGCTGGTCCTCTGAGAATACATCAGTATATAGATTATTGTATTTCTACATTCATATCTTTCCGATGGATCGAAAGCATGGCATCCCACATTTTTCCTAGCATTGCTATAATCTCAATAAACCGTTGACAATATTGTACAGGAGTGTGAATGAGCTCTACAGACACCACCACAAAAGCTAAATTATAGTCAACTACAGAGCAGCTGAGTGAAACATTCCCGTCATGCACTGCAGGCGATTCTTTCACTTATCTTTTATTACATTATGCGGTAGTGTACTGTGTAGCGTATGCACAGTGCACTGATTTTATTTCTACCATGGTCTCTCCCATTCGCCACGTCTAAAGAAAGCATCTTACTTACTGCTTATATATCATGATTTTTTAAAAAGTAGCATCAGAATAGAATTTCAAACAAAAAGAACAACTAAATAAATAATATAAATAATAAAACATAATACACTCTGAGTGCAACCAACTGTGCTACTTGGACTGGCATATTCATTCCTGACAATAGGAATATGGACCACAATAGTAACTTCACATTAGTGTCTAATCATAACTAAGTTAGATTACAGAAGCAGCTACTTGCTCTGTTTACTGGTTTTAAATTGCAATGCTATGGAGATAATGAGTATGTGACAGGAGAAAGAGCTGATGAATTAAATCAGCTGACTCCTGTTCTTTTCTTTCAATACTCCTATATCACTGCTGATACTAGAACATTTGTGTAAATCTAACATTCGAAGACAATACATTACCCACTAAACATTCATCAGGAGTCTCACTCATGATCAGACACCAACTGATCTGCATTTAAATTACTGCTCATCTGCAATGTACACAAACTGATTGGTTGACTTTGAGGTACTGTAATGACACCCAGTGATGGGTATGAACATAATACAGGCACCAGTGGTTTTAGATTTTGTCCATGCCATTCCCATTGAATTGTGGCTGATTTATCCAGTTGTAAATGTGATGAGGGATTCCTGCAAGAACACAGCAATATGCGGATTAGTGCATGTGTCGATGGAGCTTTCGGAAAAATCGGAGCGGGATTTGAAATAAATCATAAAATTGATACTCATAGAAGGTACAGTACAGTAGACAATGAGCAGTTTTTATTTAAACTGTGCATCGTGCATGCATTAACAGAAAACATATTACTGCTACAGTAACAGTATGCTGACTAAAGTGTCCTTGCACTCTTCATATCTGACCTATTTTCACAATGTGCTCTGTTTTGGTGCAGTGTTTCAGATATATCTATCATTCCCCAAGACACCCAAATATGAGGGCTTGCATCTCTGTCTTTGCCCTTCCTTTTCTCTGCAGTGTGTTTAGGCAGTGTGTGTGTGACTCTGAGGGAGAGTTAGGTGAAGGGTAGTCGCCAGTGTTGAAGTCTACAATATTTTCATGATGTTATAATATCATGTCAGGGAGAGGACAGGGAGGGATGAAGAGGAGAAGATGGCTGTGCTGCTTATGCTAACTATTGTATGTGTTAGGTGGGGAGGGATGGGTCTATTGTGTGCATATTGTAGGGTGGAGACTTGCACTGATGAGAGGTCAATGGAAGTGTCCTTGCCTGCCTATCAATAGTACACCAAAGGGATTAGCCAAACTCTTCAAACATACACTGCATGCACACTTGCAGTACCGTGAGATGCCACCAAGGGGAGCTCTGCACCTGTGATCATTTGTTAGGCACATAGCATACCCCTTCTCCTCCATAACCCCCTCCCGTTCCTCTCCTCTCTCTTGGTGGAGAGTCCCTATCACCTCACCTAATTCTGTCTGCTTCATTTTATCCCGCACAAAGCTGACAAATTCATAGGTTTTGTGAAGAACGACGGTGAATATACACATACACATACGGAGGGAGAGGGAGTTAGAGAGAGAAACAGGCTTGAGGAAGCTCACAGGCTTTACTTATTTTGGAGCTTACTGATGCAGCAGTAGATATGCATGACGTTGCATGAGCCATTATAAACACCAGACAGAGAGTGGATGAGACTTTTGAGACCACAAGGGCTGTACAATAACCTCAGTTGGAATCTAATGCTTTTGTTGTAGACTGCAGGCAATCTTCAGCATACGATATCGTGTTAACCACAATGGGAAGAGCAGCGGAGAACAATAACGCTGTGTCTGTGTGGGCGCGCTGTTTTCATTCACAGTTCTATTTAGAGATAAGTTGATTTAATTAACAGTATTTTTAGCATCTAAACCCTGACAGCTGCAGTAGGAAGGCCAAGAGGTTCATGTTGTTGGACAACTGTCTGCAATACGCATTTGTCAATTGTCAGTGTGTATAAAACATTATGAATCTTTATGTAATTTTTTTCTGGTTCTGAAAAAATAAACAACTGAGATGGAAATGTCTGCCTACATATATTATTAAAAGAGGAGAAAAAAGCTAGCTAATTTGTGCGATGTAAACTATAATCCGTATGAACAGGCTTGCTATAAATACAGTCTTCACAATCCTTATTTGTCTTAGACTATCAACGAAGCGTTGATTATATTTTTTTGGAAGCCATAGTTTCCATGTACATTTATTGCATATGCTGTCAATTGTCATATTTCTCCCATGCTTATGTAAAACCGACAATATAAAGAGTAACAGTGTTTTGAGCACCAGTTTATGGGTTATTATTGGATATTGTTATGGTATTTATCTTCATATTTGTCAAACCAAAGATCAAAAGTTACTTCACAGACTGGAAATGGTAACTATAATGTAAAGAAATATATTTCTCCACACATTAAAGTGCGGTGGGGAAATGTTTTGGTATTAACCTTAGCTGTTGCTCAGCATCTATGGGATCATATGAATGCAAAGGCATGCGTCTCGAATCTCAAATTCACCCAATGTGTGTAACTGTGTAAATTCACGTGTGTTGTACGAGACCTCAAACTCACGCAAGTGCTCATTGATCAGCATGGTATCAGCCGGGGAGTAAACACAGGGTCAGAGGTGGTCAATGTCATCAATACCTCTCTCCTTGTGTCTCTCAGTGGGATGGTCCAGTGTAAATCTAGAGAGCTCTTTAACACTTAGGCCGCCTGTTATGTCAATTACAATGATCCCCTGGGGATTCAAGCTGTTTTGCGAGTTAATGGAGATCGCCTGGACAGGATGGGTTGGGTGGTTAGTTCTAGTTCAAGGCATGGATGTGATACAGGCAACCTGCATGACATAAGACTCAACTCATTTAACTAATATAATCTATAATTTTATAAGAGCAATCTTGCATTATTTTCATTTTAATTGTTCCACAAGTAAAGTGAGATTACCCAAAATGCAATATATGTGCCTGCTAGTTTCAAGGAAGCAACACTTTATATGTAAATTCTGAAGTGATTCAACTTTGGATGACAAATTTAATCACTTGCAGACTTTCTTCCCACTTGTTTAAAATTTCTATTCGAGTTAAGCTTTATATTAATATTTTAGATTTACACTATGCTTATAGAGCAGTTATGATCCAACCTATATTTAATAAGGTTGCAAAAGTATAATTTAATATCTGGTAGTAATGGTATTGTCCCTGAATTGACTGAAAATGAGAAATGAATTGCAACATATTTTATTGTAAATGTTAATATAGACAGATAGGTGGGTAGAAAGACAGACAGGCAGGCGGCTCTCAGTTTAGTATGTGTGTATGTGTCTGTGTAACTCATTTGCCTAATGGTCATTATGTTGCAGTTGGTGGTAGGTGGGTAGGCTCATGCTGTAAATCTTTAAAACGGTGTTGGCTACCCAAACTCATTAAGCCAGTTTCACTCTGCTGATCACACATATTTTCTACAGGATAACATATTTGACCCAAACTCTGCGTGTGTGTCTTCGAGCGCGTGATCATTTTGCCCTTATCCTGAGGCAAGTACAGCATATGCAAATAAAACATCAGCTCCACAAATCTTGGACTATTTCCATGTCTAAGTTTCCACACTGAAATATATATTAATATCATTGCAATGTGACAGAAGTCTAATCGAGTCTAGTTGGCATGGAAATTCCCCCCTATAATTTAACAGCACTTAGTCCATGTTAAGAATCACTTTGCTCTCAGGTTGTCTTTTTTTTTTTTTTTTTTGCGTGGGGAGAGATTTCTTTAGTGTCTAAAAGTACAGGAGTTTTTCATCAACTTCCAGGGAATGTTTTTGCAGGCGCAGAGAAAAGAAGTTGATTCACCATCTTTGTGTTAATGCATTCACATCAGGCTTTTTTGCATTCTGGGCTGCTTACAATGCCCATTATTAGGTCTGACAAGCCATTCATTCCAATTACAATTACCCACAAAAATGTGAAGAAGTAAGCATGGCAAGTGTAAGTGAAATTGATTGTATCTCTCTGCTGGTATCTGCAACTATTGATGACCTGGTGCATCCTGAGAACCCAGCACCTACAGAGTGTATAGTATGTGCATGCACTTTGCTGCTTTGCTGTGTATTGTGCAAAAATTAAGTAGTTTGGACAAGCTGGGATGCAAAGGCACACACCAATTCCCACACATACTCACAGACATTCAGGTTGCCTCTGCTCTTTTGTTTTCCATTAGTTACAATTAAAGGTTTGTAAAGATGTGATGGTTAATTTGTTCAGAAAGGGTTTAAGTGCACTGTCACCTTTGATAAATTAGGGCGCATTCCATTAGTGTAGCCTAGTACATTATGTGCATACATACTGGGGCGAACACTTTTTTCATCAGTATTTCATTAATAACGGCACAAAACAATGTCCTCTGTAACGCTTTACATATGCAAAGTTGTCTTTGACTTTTATTACAATCTATGTTAATTATAATCTAACAATGACCGGGATTAAAGTATATTTATATATATATATATATATAGTTTTATTGTCACTAGGACTGTCATGACTTTAGCTTTTACCTTTAAATTACCCTTGAATATGAAAGTGAGATGGATCTTTGGTCTCTTCAAAAAATATATAAAGCAAAGAAAGAAAGAGGAGAAAAAAAAACAGCATCTGCCTTCTGTTCAACACCAACCTATGAAAAAAATGTTGTTAAGGCGGGCTGCAAGCAACAGTAGAGGAGAGAAGATAGGTGAGACATACATTCCCTGTGTGCTTTATGTGCAGAGAGAAAAGAGAAAAAAGATGGAAACAGCAAAAAAGAGTTAAATAAAGTAGCAGAGATAAATATGGAGAGCAGACAGAGGCACCACTCCGACTGCGGTGGCCCTGGATTGTGTAGGAAGTGTTTACCTGGCGCAGGTTGCGGGTGACGCGCACATCATGCCAGGCGTTGTCATTGAACTTGCCGTTGACAGGCTCCACCAGGGCCTCGAAGGCCCCCGAGCCCAGGTTGATGACCAGCCAAACGGCGCCGCTCTTCAACGAAAGGTTGACGTAGTCGGCCGACTTCCCGGTGTGGAGCATGAGGCCGTTGCGTTGCAGCGTGCGGAAGGAAAGCGTGATCTCGTCGGTGCTGCTCTGGATGGGCGTCAGCGACAGGTCGTAGCAGAAGAACTCGTTGCCCTTGAAGGTGGCCACTGACTCCTCCTTACCTGTGGAGGTGAAAAAAAGAGGAACAAAAAAGGAGATATTACTTAAAAGGAATATTCTATGAATGCATGACTACAACATATCATCAGTCTGGTAAAGCTGGTTTAACTAATGTAGAATAACAGAACACTAGTGTTTCCTTTGCAAAGGGATACATTTAAAATAAACTATTAAAGCATTTTAAAGCTGTTTTTTTGCTATTAAAAGTCCATCTCTAAGCAGATAGAGTCCTAAAACACTGGTATTCTTTGCAATTATTCATAACAAGCACTGGGATAACACATATTTCTCTCCAAGACGCCAGGGGTCAAATATGCTGAGATAAAAATATGCACCGGTGTGTCTCGGTGAGAGGTTGGATCTTGACATCATTATAGGTATGTAAAAAGCTGTCCACACTAAGAATGATAGCTTTAACAATAACTATAACTTTAAACATAATGATGTGAGCATCCGCATTATGAACTATAATGTCCTGTAAACAGCAGTGTCAAACATGTGCTGCACACTCCAGCTGTGTCTGCAGCTAATGAAAATAGATAGACTATTGATGACCCGTTAATGCTGTATGTTGTACAGAAAAGTGATAGTGTGTTGATGTATTTCAGACACTAGTTGCTGTGATGTTTCAGTATTTACAGAGCAAACTGATGTTGAAAGGTGATGTGCAAAAGCGCAACTCTGGTGCAGTAGTCTATTTACGCACAGCGACAGCTCTGATGAAGAGTTTTTGGGACTCTAATAAGCACACAGGTACACACTTTATTAAATATGTAAAGTTATTGTGTTCATTTAAAAGGTTTAATTGAAACTAAGCCTAATCAGAACACAGTCAGAGTTATATTATACTGGTCCAGTTCAGTTAAGCAAATCATTACCATTAACCATTAACCTGCCACACAGTTTCAGGTGTAATATTTGTGTTTGATTGTGTTTCTATTAAAAGTTTTGGAGTATAAATATATGTGTTTATAAATTAATAACTACTGGTGCATTCAAATAAACCAGTATTTAATAAAAAAGTGTTTTTTCCAGCATGAGAGCCTCCAAAATAGACTGTGTCTTATACACCGTTTTTTTACGGTAGGTGTTGTTTCTGACTGCACTGTCAAAATATTGATTATTGTTGCAATTTTAATGAACTCAAGAATTGTTCTCATCATGAAAGCTTCAAAGAGCAAAAACAACATTTGTTTTGGTTAATGGATAAATTAACAACACATTAAACCAACATATACAATTCCTTCAGTGTAGTGATGCATCTGCAGTGGAGTCATTTTTTGGAGTAATTCAGCAGTAGCAGTGTGTCATGTGTGAAATAAAATTACTTCCATCAGAGCAAAGCAAACAGCTGGGTTAGAATTAGATAGGAGGGGATTTTAGAATAAGGAGGAGAAAGAGAAACAGCAGAAACAATAACATAGAGAAGAACAAATGCCAAGACCGAGCAAAGTGGAGCCAGGAGGAGCCGCTCAAAAAAGCCAAACTTAAAAGGGAAGGAAAGGTGTTTGACAACTTTGTTACTGTCTGTCAGTGTGTAGCACATGGCCTCCTTCCACTGCAGTGAGCTTCGTTCACACACTGCAAGTCAAAACAGCCGGTTTGTGAAATGGACACATGTCAAACAGCAGCCTAACAGCAGTAGAGGAGGACACAGTGTGCATCTGTCAGGAACTGAACAAACACCAGCAGCTGTCAGAACACAAAGTGCAGCTGCAACACCACTCACAACACTGACACCTCAATCATATGAGTCAAAGAGTGGACACTTGTGTCAGCTGGCCTGGGAAAAATTAGCATTGTCTATTTGGTTTCTATCATTTCTTTTGTTAGGTGTGTATTCTTTGGGCACACATCTCTGCTTAGCGCTGATACAAATCCACAGGTTTCAAAACATGAGCTGTGATATGAAGTGACACTTCACTTCCTGTGTTCGTTTGCCCCCGCTCACCTCTGTCTCCTTGGGGAGACCAGATTGAAGAATCAGCCTGAGGTAATGAGGTTTAGGGTGAAGACAGGGGGGGGCCAAACTCAGACCTTCATGAGGTCCCCGAATGGGTGGATCATCAAATCTAGTTTATCCTGAAGTTCCATTACAACAAAATCACTGCAAGACCTTGGTGCATTTCCCCAGGGGGAGAAGCTGGGGCTAGCCGGAGGGGGGGGGGGGGGTCCATCGGCAGATTGAAAGCTAAATCTCATGAGTGAGCCAGTTCACCGCAGGAGCAATCTTAGGTGAGAGGAGAGGAGTGGTGATGAATAATACTCTGTCCATTTGATAGATAGATAGATGTACACCTTTCTGCACGTTTATGATCATGGACTGTTAATCATCACCAGCCTACTTAGGAAAAGTTCATCATACAAATTATTTAACACTGAGTTAAGGAATGAGTGCTTTGCGGATTTCATCCAAAAAAAAGAAAAAGTGATTCAAGAAGAGAGGGCGAGCGGGTGCTGTTTTAAGTGACAAACTAACTGCTGCAGCTCTGAAACATTAAAGGGGATGACGGAGCTCACTTTGAGACAAACACAGCCACATAATATGGGTGCATGCACTCACATAAAAGAAAACATTTTATGTGGTGGCAAAAACGAGGAAGTGAGGGACAAATGGCATTCAGACATAGAGACAGCTACTTAAAAGAGCATTTTGGCTGAAATAGAAATTTAGAGCAATCTCAACTGAAGTGTGAATTGTCATTGGAGAAAAAAAAAAGGCATCAAAGGAGAGAGAGAAAGAGATGGAGGGGAAAAATGACAGAGAAAAAATAGCAAATCCCCCAAGAGCAGCCTCCTGGCGGTGCCTGCGTTGCTGATGTAGGAAGAACAAAAGCGTAGCAAATGGACCACAGCAACCATTTTCAATTATGTATTAAGTTGGACCCCCTCCCAAAGTATGGGCTGTTAACGGTAACAAACTGCTTGTTATTGCTTCCATGAGCTCAGCGAGACTGAGCCGTATGCAACGGAGAGACACGAGCTGCAAACACAAAACTTTCTTTTGTTTATGTCTGTTTAATGAACAGAAGGCTGAGAGGAGGAGATAAAGCTAGAGAGGATCAGGGAGTGACAGGATAGGATGGGGAGGGGATGCTTTTCACGGTTGCACTCGTTAATTTGGTCACAATGCCAATAATGTCCCTCAATGGATTATTTCAAAATGAACACAATCGTATGGTTTTTGTTCTTGACTTTAGAGGCAGAGGTAGCAAAAGAACAACACAGAGCAGCCAGTAATGCATCGCTGTGTTATCCAGAAATTGACACTGATCCATCTCATAGCGCTAGTCTAGTAATGTTCTGTATATCCTGTATGCTCCAGGAAGTCGGTGATCCTCCTCCACAAGGCAGAGCACTGGAAAAGCCTCTCTCTCCTCCTAGTTTCCCCCTTCCCCGGAGAGCGAGGAAGATCACTTCAGCCTCTGCTTTCAAGATACACAAAAACTAATACAAAGAATGACTCTTTTCTCCCTTCTCTGAGACCACTTCAGTTCCCATGAATATGTGCTTGTTGCCATACATCCGTTTCTCTTCTTACATCTACTGTACATCTCTATCTCATCCTGGCGCTCCCATGGCAGCGCTATGTGATTACATGCACACACACACTAGCAGTAGACGCTTTTCACTCAGATCAAATCTCTCTGTATAAAGCCCAAGAGCCGCCGCCGTAGCCAGAGGTAAGACAAGACACACAAGCACGAAGCAGAGACTAGAGTGCTGTCAAGGTCTCAATTAACCTCACAGAAGGCCCTGACTACATTACAGAAATGACTCATTTGAAATTTAGCCACCCGTAATAGCGTCTTTTTTATTAATTAAATGTTGAGTTCCTCTGGTATTTGATTTCAATATGTTTGGTGGACAGACCTTTAGTACTTGGTATTTTTAGGGGGTTAAAAACGATACTCCTTGCGCCTCTGCAGAGCAATACAACCAACTGTTGTTTCATGAATAAGCGGATGTATTGAGGGAACCCTGTGATTATCATCTGCCCATGTATATCTACACGGCTTTAGCAGCCTTTAGCAGTGTTTGCATCTCCCACATGTCAGATTCGGAAGTTCACTGGATCCAAAAAAATATAAAGATGCAAGTACAAAAGTACAGAAGAGAATCTGCTTACATAAATAGTATTATTGCAGCTGTTTCTGGCTTCATTCCAGATCCAACTTAGTTTAGACCACATCCTAAAGAAATCACTTTTCCAGTCTCCCTCCTGCTTTTATACACAATATGGTGTCAGTAAGGTCAACCTCTCACTGCCACCTCTGTCAAAATCATGCCGCTGGCAATAGCTAAGGACTTTGGTGCAGTCGGTGAGCCAAGCAGCTTGCCCCTTGGCGACCCCTGGCCTTTATTGTTCTTACAGGGGCACTTCCTGTCTTTGAGATGCACAGTGAAATAGTGATGGGGGAGGAGGGAGGGGAGGAAGAGGATGGAATTACAGATGATGCAAAATCAATGCCATTGACTTGGACCATTGTGCAGTCCAACTCACACACACACACACACACACACACACACACACACACACACACAGACATATATTCACTGTACTCATACAAAGCTTCACTTGAGCACAGAGCCACAAGCGAATAAGCATCAGGTTGTGAAAGTAAGTATTTTGTCTATCTGTCTAGCAAGCGAGTAATAGTAATGTCATGAATTATGATCTGTGGATATTTATAACAAGTGTCCTCACTCTGGAAAAACACACAATCATGAATGGATATAAAATGTCATGAGAAGACAAGTGCAATCTCTGTTTGTCAATGCCGCCCCAAAAGTGCCATTTTAGGGTGGTCTTTGGTGGATATTACAGCAATAAAAGCACAGTGCAGCATGTGTTATTAAATTGGAATCCACTCAGAGAGAGAGAGCAGGTTTAATAAGATGAGCTGCATGAATGGCTCCATCCAAACTTGTGTGGTGCATTAGTCAACGCATAATGAACCCTAACATACTGCTTTTTGGGCGATTGGATTACATATCAGGAGTAATTAGGTAGTTTTAGGCGAATTAGAAAAGAGAGAATGGAATAAGACAAGTGTGTGTATGTGTGTGCATGTGAAAGCATCCAAACTCTAGATGACCACATGCTGGCAAATCCACTCGTCACATCACATTACCTCACGGTTCTTACACACCCACGTGTACCAACACACCCACATGTGCATATACAGTCACCCTCTATTAGCTTCCGACGAGTGCCATCCACCCTGCAGAGAGAGTATCCGAGAGCTTCGGTGAAACGATTCAACAACAAGATGAGAGAAAGCAGTAGGAGATGTACGGAGTATATGAAAGCTTTGATGCTGCTTCATGAATCAAACAGGCCCTGCTGGGTCCACAGACAGTGGCTATTGTCCTATGCTAGCTCTGAGACACAGGCAGAGGTTTGTGAAGCGCTGGGAAAAATCTTTGTTTATTGAACGTTTTTCCAAGACCTTGCACACGAAATAACTGGTGTAAGAGAGAGTGAAAGAACAAAAGCAAGATAGATGTACAGTACACATTACATACAACGGTTATATCCTTCACAACTGACTGAGTTTGCGTTACACAGATCCTTGATTTAGCCAATCGTGGGTCCAACTCAACTGAACCTGGTCTTCAAATCAACTTGAAGCCGACCCAGACTTTTTTGCTGTGAATGGAGCACAGAAAAAAAATCTGTGAAACATTTTACAACTCTGGTAGGTTGTCATGACGGCAATCTTTGTATGACCCCTCTCAAAGATCACATTACAAGGTTCTCAGTCTAGGACTATGCACCTACATGTATCTGACTGGATAATGCGTTCTCTCCTAACTGGATGAACTTTCTTATTTTTTCCAGAACCTGGTGTAACAGGACCTCTCGTTGCCATGTTTGTGATGAACTTGACCAGAACAATAATAATGATACTGTGCTGCTATGCCATTGGTATTGTGAGTTTTTCATGAAATATTGTATCATAATAAATCACAAAATCATCCACCTTCCCCCCCTTATCTCGCACTGAGCTAGCCTATGACACCGTCTAGTTAGCTGAGTTGGTAATTTGTGGATACACTTATAGATCTGTAGCCCATTGACACAAGGCTGAAATGGAGGAACATTGTTCCCATCGTCAATTCTCTCCACTCTCTGCACAGCGGGTGATTACTGTATGTATTGATCCATGGACTGATTGCAATCCTGTAATGAAGGGGGTATAATTTGCTGTCTGCCCAGCTCATTTGCTGAAGGCCAAAGTTCTTTGTTGCAGTGACCACTCCTCCTCCGCTTAAGAGGTGTTTGTTGAGCCATAGCGAATGTCCTATCATGCCATTTACAATGTTCTTTTGTTCTGTGGGATGCCAGAAAAACAGCATGAGTGTATTGAATGAGCTGTCCCCAGTGAGGTAATGCAGGAGCCATTTAAGTTGTCTCCATTGCCTTTTGAGACTTATTTACTTGAGCCTTACAGACACACAATATTGATACCGAAATCCAGTATGCCAGGTTTTAGGATGATAGAGAGCCTCTCATTTCCTGGAGGTGATACAGGTGGATAAAGCACAACAGGATTCAGAGACAGCCTTTTTACTATATGAGGTGGATTGTAGTGTGGTATGAACTGCTCTAGGGAAGGTACGGAGAATATATGTCCAAATTTAGCTCAAGATTAAGATTAATTAGCAAAACTAATTAAAAGTCAAATAAGGTAAATTACAGCTATAGTAAGAGTCAGATGGAATAAATACATTTGTGTGGCAATATGCCTGTTGCATTTGTACCGTTTCATCTGTGACATTGTATACTAGACTTTACCTGTACAATATATATGTATCTACCATTCTAATCAGCCACTTGACTTTATTAGTAATAATGTATGTCTACAAGGTGTCCATAGACTTGTGACTGGTGGAGGACATTCATTTAAGAGCCCTTGGCATAAAGACACTTGATTAGATTCTTTTTGCTTCTCCACTTTTGAATGTAGCTGCAGGTCACATTTTAAGGGTGTGCGGTTCGTTTTAATTTAATCCTTTATGCGCTTGCTTTGATTGACAGTATTTGAAGGTCGCTGGCGGAGCGTGCAGGTGGCAAAGAAGGAAAGAGTAAATCTTTCCATAGAGCTGGTAAGAACAGAATCAAGCGTGATCTGAATATAAAATGTGTTCCTCGTTGGTAGACTCGTTGTTACTGTAAGTTTGGTCACATAACCCTGACATGAAACTGAAAACAATGTGTGTCATAAGTTGGACTGTGTCAGCATTGTGTGGTGAGGACCTTTTTGACCCCCTCCCTCACTGTCATCTCCAGGAGTTTACGTACATGCTTTTTAACGAGACAGTTTTGCCTGTTTCCTACAAACTGGATCATTTCCGATACTAATGGATACGGTTTGATGGGGATAAAAAACGTTTCCTTTAATTGTCTGTTGCCTTGGAAACAATCCATTTTGTAACTGCAATATCAAACACCATGGCAGCAGCATCATGACTCCACTCCACCTCTTTCTCTCTTTCCTTCATACACACTCTTTCTGCTTTCTCCCTGTTTGTTTTTCCTCAGTTATGCATTTATTTCATAGTATCCCATCTAATGTCCGTAATACCTGCTCCTGTTCCTACATGCTTTAAGAAAACTCTTATTTTGCCTGTACCCAAAAAACAAAACATGTGTCCTGTCTTAATGATTAAAAACATGTTACTTTAACCTCAGTAATAACTAAATGCTTTGAAAACTTTGTTTGTTTGTTTATGGGTCGAATTGATCTGCAGAAGATGC
The DNA here is from genome assembly GCF_963691925.1 of Scomber scombrus. Lineage (NCBI taxonomy): Eukaryota > Metazoa > Chordata > Actinopteri > Scombriformes > Scombridae > Scomber > Scomber scombrus. The sequence goes on along the minus strand of NC_084992.1, from coordinate 19,678,538 downwards.
ATCACTGGCTATGCATACAGAGTTAAAATGCATTGAGGGTTAAAATGCAGATGTCAGAAAGTTTTGTTATTGAATGTAGCTCTGTACATCGAACTATATAAATTGGTGATAAAGCTTAGGGAACGTGTAAATGGTTATATGACTTTCTGACAGGCACAGATAGTGAGAGTAGATACCAGCTACTCATCTACCATAGTCCTTTACTACACACGAGCACCACAGGGTTGTTGCCTTTGTCCCTCACTTTACATTCTGCTCACACATGACTGTGTTGCCAAATATCATAATAACAGCACTGTGAAATTCTCAGATGACACCACAGTGATTGGACTAACAAATGACAACAATGAGGATGCCTACAAGGAAGGAGATGAGGGACCAATCCATATGGTTTGGAGACAACAACCTGTCCCTAAATGTTGAGAAAACAAAGGACATAATTGTTGCTTTGGCTGAACAATTTGCAACAACAATGTCCCTGTTGAAATTGAAAGGGACCCTCTTGACTCCCTCTCCAGGTCTCTAAATACCAGTTGTGCCGCTAAGAAGGCACAACAGAGACTATACTTTCCGTGGTGACATAAAAAATATAAACTATCCACAAAAACTCTTGTCAGTTTCTCCCAGGATACTACGGAGTGCATCCTTACTGGTAGCATACTGGTGTGGTGTGACTGAATAAGACCTCAAACAATTGAAAGAGGACAGTAAAAAATTGCTTCAAAAATCGGGAGGAAATCACTGCCACAGATTCAGGTCATTTCCACCTCCTGCTGAACCACCAGCCACCCAGCACAGGGGCTGCTCTCATTCCTTCCCAAAGGAAGGAGCATCAGAGATCGTACCAGCTGCCTCAAAGACAGCTTTTACCCCCAGTCGGTTATATTACTGAACAGTTAGCCTTACATGACTCACAGTGATTTATTATTTGTGGGATCTCTTACTTATTGTTTTTTCTTTTTTATTTATGTCTTATTTATATATAGTTTTAAGGGCTGAGAGAGTCAGAAGGTGCATTTCATTGCATTTGAATGTATAATTATATTTTTTAAATGTATGTCATGGCTCAATAATAAGGATTGCCTGATTGCCTGGGGCAAGTAAATCTAGCAATTCACTTACCTGATCAGACAAGTAGAAAATAAATGATACATTAAAAAAAGATCATTGTTGTATTATGTTCTTGTTCTCTGGCACACGGCATAGCCCCTTCCCCCTTGTATGTATCGGAGAATATTGGCATTTTTAGTTGGCCAATCCAGAATTGAGCAGGCTGTGATGCATGGCTGTCAGATTTGTCACTTGAGATAATATGGTGGTGAATAAGGACAAAATTAATGAGCTGAAGCACAAGTGAGCATTTCAATTATCTTGGTAACAAGAGTTTAGTTGGATGGTGTTAAGAGGATGTGGGCCAAACTCTAAGTATGTATTGTGCAGTTTGCCAAAAGTTTGAGAGCAAGGCAGATAAAACAGGGTCGTTTTTCAAAGGCATGTCAAGTTTCCGAAAAGCGTCAATGGAGTGCCATAACAAGAACCAACAGCATCTCACTTGTATGGCAACTAAGAGGGCTGCTGACAACCCCTCCTGCTTCTGATGGTGGTTGAGCTGGTCCTCGCTCTCCCTTTGTCAACAGAGAGCACGTCAGGTTTAATTTAGATTTCTATTTGTATGTTTGCGTTAGGTCATAGATACAACGCCTCTGCTATAGACTGTACTTCATGTTTTCTTTATGCAATAGTCCTTGCTCTGTTGCATTTACTTTTATAAAGATTAAACATGACAATTCACTTCTTTGTTGCTTGTTGACAGCTAATAAATAAAACTATTTGTATAAAGGTAAGTGAAAGGATTTTGACTTTGGGCAAGTAGATTTCTAACCTTAACGTTGACCTCTGTATATAATCTTAGCATTACTCAGTGGGTGTCTAGCAGGTGACTTATTACAGTGGAGGGCTGTTCAGTCTCTGACGTCAACTGAGACACAAAGAAAATGTCAAGTATACTGACACTAACAATAGGTTCAGGTGCTCCTGAATGTTGGGCTCTTTAGCCAACAGGGATCTGACTGCAAGGCAGATAAAGGACATAATAAGCCATATCAACTTGAGCAAGAACATGCCCTTTGTTTTAGGAATGTGAGCCTCCTCCATTGTCAAGTTGTACTTACTGTATCCACACATCTTGTACATTGGATCACTTTACAGAGAGATACAAGATTTATTCCTGAGATACCTTCTCTCTTTGGTGCTGGAATGAAGATGTCGGCAAACTGACCAATACACTTTTTTAAAAACCCAAACTGATATTATGTGTGGAATAACGTTAACTGCTATGAAAAGTGATGGTAGCTGTTTGCAAATCCCAACTCAAGCTTATTTACCATAAGAAATCAGACTTACATCCAAGATAACCGTAAATACACATTTCCTTTTTCACATAGATGGCCATTCTCCGCTAGAGTGCTCAGACTGATGGTCATATCTTACCTCAGCACCATGAAAGAATGTGGAATACTGACGTATAGATTGTTTTCTTCCTATGGCTCCAGTGAACATTGGTTGGGTTTGGTTCATTAACTTTATATTGAACTGTGGTGAAAATGTCTCGCAATAGACAAAAACAATTTGCATATTCTGCAAATTTGCACAAATACACTTTTAAAAATATCAATCACATGTGCATATGGTCTGCACGTATTTAAGTTACTCTTACAAAAACAGTTAAATTAAAATGTTCACTGACAGCCTGAATAAAAACATGCTTCAAATTTAATGAAATGCACAGTCTTAACAAAGTTATCAGGAATTACTGCCAATACAGCAAAGAAAAATGAAAGAACAATGTGTTTATTTGGACGTGTGCCTGATGGTGTTTTATGGTGGTTCGTTTAATTGTATGAGAATCCTTGGCAAATTGCCTGAAGAATTATCCATTGTAAACTGCTTTGCTTAATATGTTAATGTCATCGCCGGCAGTGTTGTGTTATTGTATTGTAGCAGTTTCGTGTAGTAGTGTGACTCTGTGTATGTATGTGTGTGTGTGTGTGTGTGTGTGTGTGTGTGTGTGTGTGTGTGTGTGTGTGTGTGCGTGTGTGTGTGTGCCCATTATTATATTAAAGCTGATGAGTACTGCAGCATTGAGCTGGTCTCTTCTTTTATAAACATAATCCTAGGGAAATAAGGACACCCTGATATCTTCAGGCGGATGCCCAATAATTGATGTTATACATGGCAAGACAAGACACTTATTATCACTCTATTTCCCTCCAATGATACGATGCCTTTCACATTCTGACACCGCCAAGATTGGAGTTCAGTTCTCCATAAAGGTAACTCCACCAACAAACACAGTCAGCTGTATAGGAAACCGATGAGTCTTTACATCATTGTTGCTGCATTAGCAACTTCTGCTGATTGGTCAGAGGGCCTGCTTAGTTGGGGGTGAAACTCAGGAGAACATGCTAATCCCTGGCAGGTGAAAAGACAGCATGTGTCATGAAAGTAGTATATACCCTCCCAACAGTGGTGTTGTTGCAGTAAAAGAAACTACAGAACATAGAAAAGTGTAGAATTACAATGATAACTATGAAGAAGTTAAAAGGGTAAGACTCACTTTAGGGTTAAAAATAAAATAAAATAAATTACACACACACACGCTCACACTCCAAAAATAGAAATTTAAAAAAAAAGTTCAGGTCTCATTTGAGCAAATGCCAATTTTGAGAGAGAAGCATTAAGTAATCCTACATGTTGAACTGCTAACAAGGCATCTATTCAGCTAGGGAAGAGTTTTAATGAGCGAAACTTGTTGCTGGAGGCGTTTGGCCTCTTGAACTTGTTATTTAAAAAACTGTGTAACTGCCCACAGAGGAGCTGGAAAACATGGCTGTTTGCAGACAAGGGGAGACTTTGGTATGAGGTGAGGAAAGGAGAATTTGGTATTGTGTATCTGACAACTTTTAAACTATTAAAACAAATAAGGGCGACATGTCAAAACTGCATTGTAACAAATTCCACAGGGATCTGGCAAGTCTTTCCAACAACTTGTACTCATTTGGTACTCTAGTGGAATCCTAATGAAGCCCATACATTTTTTTTCTTTAAAAAGGGAAAAAAAGAAAATAAATAAATAAATAAAAAATGCTGAAATGACTCTGAGCGTGTGGGTGGAAATTAAATGTACAATGCATGCAGATAGCCAAGCAAGACTCTTGGGAAGTCCTTATTTAGCTTTTACACCTGATCAATATTTACACTGACATTTGAAGGTGAATGTAAAATTATCAGAGGGTTCACAGACTGGACAACAAAGAGAACACAGGAGCTTAAATGGGATTTAATCCGCTGATGTATTAGACACCCTTTAGCTAAAATGCTAACCTTTACCTCTGGAGGCTTGTCAATGATGAATGAATCAGTCCATGTGGTGTGCAGTGAGATAAAAGCAGTGAGCTGGTGAGATAACTGTATTATATTATTATATTACATTAGCTCATAGAAGAGTACACATATATCATTTTGTTTCTGGCTGGTAAAACATGAAGAGTGAAGAGAATAATGTTTGTTTTTTTGACATATGTTGGGGTTTAAATCAAATGGCTCATAAAAACCATAAAAGGTCATGTAAAATTAAGAGTAAATATGAAAGATATATTGTTACATGTCCTCCAAGTTCCAATTTGAATTATCAGTTTCCAAAATCAGCTCCCCTTTTAGAAGACAAAAAACGAAAAGTATCAGGATTAGTTGTTTCTAACAACTGAGACCGCTGGTTCAATTCCCTAAAACACAAAGTTTCAGCAGAGAAAGTGAAAGAGGCTTTTGTCTCTTTAACTATACATCATTGTCATGCCCTTGTGCATTCAATCGTAGGAAGTTGGAGGGGAGCTGTTTAGGATCACTGACACAGACTTGATTATACAAGGCCACTCGCAGCCAGAAAAAGCTTTGCTGCATCATGATAAACTGTAGCACGTTCACACATTTATACATAGTGTTTTGCACATTTACAAAGCCAGACTTATGACTTGCTGTGTAAAAAATATATAGAAATGTTTTTTCCCCCCCAACTTTACAGATGAAGTAGACATTTGTGCATTGTATCTATTGCTAGAAGAATGCAGCTCATATTGAAACATCCTGCATCTTTGAATACAAAGACCACAGCTTGTAGTTACATGTTGGGTGGGAGGGAAAAGTAAGGTAGTATGTAGTAGTAATTAGTCAAGAACAAATGAATGTGATGTGTAGTTTTGACATCGCCAGTTCTTTTGGGCAGGGAGTCAATCTTATCTTATCTTATTGATTCAACATGAGAGTGTTTGAGGTCACATGGCAGTCAGAACAGTTGTTAAGAGTCACATGAAAGGTATGAATTGTGAAGCAGTCAGGGTACAGATGTGTTGACAGCATGGTTAATAATAAATGAGTGGTGCCAATGTCAACCTGTTCTGTTCAGATGTGGTTGTTCTCCGGGGTGAAGTATAGCAGGAAACAACAATTGGTAAACAACTAAATCTTTGTTTTTGACACAACTCCAAAACCAAAAAGCTCCTAAAACTCTGAAACTTGTTACTAGAAATTGCTTAAACCAAATTCCGCTGTAACACATTGGTTGTTCTCTCTGCTGCATAGTTCCATAAATCCAGGCTTAACATGAATAAAACTTCAACATTTTAAAAGATTACTGCTAACGACTTGGTAAAAGAGACCGTTTGTAATGCATCGTTTACTCGCCCATTCACAAAGACAGGATGCACATCTGTTGGTTTGACAGCGGTTGGGTTGAATTATTGTCTGTGTGTGTGTGTGTGTGTGTGTGTGTGTGTGTGTGTGTGTGTGTGTGTGTGTGTGTGTGTGTGTGTGTGTGTGTGTGTGTGTGTGTGTGTGTGTGTCGGCAAGACCTGTATTGCAGTTTAATCTCTTTACCTCCATTCATCCTACGAAAGGTTTATACATATAAATCAAAAAACACACAAACAAAAACATCTCTCATATGTACAGAATATGTTTAGGACAATGGGCTGCATCCTTCTCCAGTTTAAAGTCAGTATCTTTTAACCTGCACCTGCTCAATTTGACCAAGAAACCCACACTCATAATGTCAAATTAAAGTAGGATTGTGCAACTCTGACGTGGAGTCTTTCAATTATCATTATTATGATTGCGGACTTTGTTTGGGCTCTAAAAGAGTGTGTTTGTTTGTATGCAGAAATTCGGAATGTGCAATCACACGGCTCTATCAGCTCAGCCTGCAGCAAGACACAATATTGTTAGTTAGATAACAGTAATAAACCCAAAGCTTTACCAAACCCACCAGGATTTCTCCAGATTTTCCCGATTAACACACTGCTGCTTGTGTTCCAGCTGCATGGTTGTTCATCAAAATTTGCAATACATTCAGAGTATGGTTGGGCAGCATATCTATATTATACTGTGATATGAGATTATATCATCTTAGATTTTGGATATTGTAATATTATGATACAGCATGAGTGTATTTTCTTGGTTTTAATGGCTGCATTACAGTAAAGTTTTCATCTTCTGAACTTACCAGACTGTTTTAGCAGTGTTTTTATTTGTCTTTACCCACTTTGTCATTATATCTACATTACTGATGAACATTTACTAAAAATATGATTGTATACATATTTTGTGAAAGCACCAGCAGTCATCCCTACAATTTTGGTGAAATATTGATAGAGGTAAAAAATATTGTCATATATGATTTTGTCCATATCATCCAGCTCTAATTCAGGGCCTTTGTTAATATGCTTATTTTCTGGATTAGTTCTGAATTCAATGAATAGATTGATCATTCATTCAAGTCCATTCAGTGTGTAGCGGGACATATCACTATCATCTACATATAGGTGAAGCCCTGTAGGCTGTGAAAAAAAATCCTGAGCCTGAACTTTTTTCCCTGGGAGGTAAGCAGGCCCCTAAGCCAAGATATATGCCCTGATCAACATAACTGTCAAGCGGGATCCAAGGGTATGCTCCCCTGGGAGAACATTTTGATAAATAGTCCCTTAAATGATAGATGCTGGTGAATTTTGTGGAAATAAATGGACAACATTCAGACATGAGATGAACAAACCCAATATAAACATATATTACAGTAGCATCTTTGTGTAGAGCACCAGAGCTCTTGGGGCCTGGTAGGCCTGTTCAGTAATCCATCCCTGCTTTTAACTAGTCACTTACCTGCGTACTTATTGCTTGTATAGCTTACTGAGACTACAGATACTACAGCCATACCAAGAAAGGTCAGTAGGCGGCAATTATAATACAATTTCTTTCTTGACATCATACATGGCCGAGCTCAAGCCTGAATTCAGGCACCACGCCTGAACGCTATCAGGCCTGCACTATGACTGTAAATCCATGTTTGTATCTCTCCGTTAGTAGGTTAATGGATTCAAATGGAATATTTAACCACAAGTCATGTTTTCATTTGTACTGCTGCTAAAGATTAATATTTCAAAATCATGTAGTCTCAGTGATATATAGGCTGATGGCAACCAAATGTAAGCATACACACACACACACAGAAGCCCGCCAACTCCCACCTGCACTCATGCACACATAAACATACACAACATGCACAGCTTTTCTTAATCAACGAATGAGTTGTGTTGTTAGTTGCCGCTACAGTGGCTATTGACAGTGAACTAGCAGTACGGGTGATGGCCTGTTTGTCTAATAACCAAGGCTGCATTTCAATTTCACATCTCACTGAACAGCCTGCTTAGCCACACAAGACTGATATGACACCAGGCTTAGCAAGAGGCTCTGTTTGTGTGCGCTGCTGCTGAGGATGATAATGGCAAGAAGTCGCATATTAACCTCATGGTCTGCATTGATGTCTTGAGCTGTTTGAGCTAAACTTGAGGCAGGTTAAACAGAGGGAAATTGTGTTGGGTGGATGATGAATACACACACTTGTGTGCACATAAAGAAATAAGTGAAGAAAAAAAAAAAACTACAGCAACATCTACCCCCTGCTTAGTCCCACGAGAGTCTCATTATATTAGTGGAGCTTGAAAGTGACTTTCCGTTTTTACTCCCCCCTTTAGGCCTAGCCTGTGTGAAACACGCAGACAGCACTCTATGTTTGGTCTAATTACAGATTCTAATAAACCATCTCCCTTTGCTGCTGCTGCCTCTCCATCTCTTCCTGTCCATCTTTTGTGCCTTGGTGAGTTTGTCTTTCAGTCTCACAGTCATTTTTGCAATCATGCTGGCCGTCAACACTCTCCTTTCCTCGCAAAATAAGTCTACAAAAATGTTGTAGATGTGGCATCACAGGGAACTTCAGTTTAGGAGAAACTGAACCTACAATATGAGCAAATACCCATCAGGTGTTTGCATAGCATGCAACATTCACATAGCGCTGTTCTCTCCAGAAATATTTGGCGGGGGTCTCCATGTTTGTGATTGCTGAATAGAACTGTGCCTGTGGAGGAGCAGTACTGTCTCTATTACTCGCTGTAAATCTGTGTGTGACAGCTCAGGCACTTTCTGGTCACGTAGGGGCATGAGGATGTTTTCTGATCTGTTCTTTAGGCATGCCATGGTTCTTTTTTGATGGCTGCTGCTGACATGGAAAACCCTTTTCACCGGCTGATCATCACTGCTGCCAGTGGGAAAAAAATACCCCACTTCCTTTTTCTTTTCATTATCAGCCTATATTTTATAACAGGATGAATATGCTTTTTAATATGCATATGCCTGATGAGAAGCGAGATAATCTATATTTATAGTTCATATAGAGCTTCTTTGTTGAACACGGTTTTTATATGAACTATAGTGGTACTTCTCATGTCTCAGCACCCTCTTCCTCTGCATCACTGCAGTCTCCTTCCCACCCCCTCCACCCTCCACCCCCCCTTTCCTTCTCCCCAGTGGTCATCATTTGCCTTGGATTTAAGGACACACACATCCTCTGAAGGCAGTAAGTTAATTAGACATTGGGCCCTATCTGTCCCACTCATTCCCTGTCTCTCCCTGACTATCTGTAGGCTTAGAAGAGTATTGCTGCTTCAGTGAAACCACACACACATGCACACGTATGCACATACACACACACACACACACACACACACACACACTTCCCCTGTGCAGTAGTGTGGGCAGTAGCTGATCCAGTGTACGTGGGTGTTTTATTGTGTGTGTGTGTGTGCTGCAGTGTGAATGTGTTTCCCCAGGCCTGTGGGTATTTAGAGAGACTGTTGAGTTTCTTTCTAAGCTTCCCATCCGCAAACACAAGATTTCTTCTCCCCTAAGTTCGCTCTGCACTGAAAAACGGCGCCGCCACGTGCTCGCCTTTTCCCCCCTTAATATGATGGCAGCCTCATCACAACCTTGTCAAATGCGGGAGACGTGACTCCGCTGTGACTCCTGTGTCAATGTCACAACTCTTTACGCTGCAGACATCTGAAGAGTTCCCCGAGGCTCAGCTAGCTAACCTTGAATGAATAACTAAAACGATAAGGTACATTTGACACCGCGGGGCGTATAATGACAACTCCAGCCATTGTTTACAGTGATGAGACAGTGACAGTCTTTCAGTGCAATATGTGAAAATTCATATGATATCTATGGCAAAATCTAAGGATGTGTCACCTTTACCACCTCTTTTTAATGACTTACTATTTTATGGCTACATTAATTAAAAGGTTCTGTCTGATGGTGGTCTTTGTTGGGAGCTTCTCTCTCAGGGCATGTAACACGCATCGCTGCACAGTATGCTAATGTGATTATTTTCACTTGGAGTTTGTAGGGTAGATTGAGATGAGACACAGAGAGAAGTACATGAGTAAGCGAAAAAGATGTTAACCTTCCATCTCTCTTCCCTCACACCCATCCCCATCCAAAGTTCCCCCCTACAACCAAACTCTCAGCATCAATATTACAGCAGCGACGTTTCCATCACTGTTTTCTCTCTCCTCCCTCCTCTCTCATCTCCAGCACCCCCTCCTCTCACCTCCTGTATCTCCCGTCATTCATATTCCATTTATATTTTAGTGCTAAGAATCCTCCATCTCTCTGCTTCTCCTCCCTCTCTCTCCCTCTTTCTATCTCTCTCTTCTCTGTCTTGCTTGCTCACACAGCGCAAAAAATGATCCAAAGGAGCTCTGACACCAATAATTAAAGAGTTATTGAAATTAGCATTGACTGGCCATCTTGTTGCTGCCGAGTGCCAGTGAAGATTCTCTCTCTGCTTTGATCGCATAAGCTTTCTCTTCATTCTATTAAACTCCGCTCTTGCGCTTGGCTCAATCACACAAATAAACACACACACACACACACAGCTTCTGCAGTGTTAACGCCGTACTAGCACACAGTCCAAAAAATTACATTTCCTGAAAATTAAAATTGCAATTAAAGATTAAAAGTATGAAATATCACTGGCATTTTTTACACAGGATATGCTGCTTGGTTTCATTCACACTGTTTTACACTTTCCATTCACATGAATAGTGTGTAAATACAAATACTGGTGCAGCTTTTTGCATCTAAAGCTGACTGAAATACTTTTTTTTTTTTGCCAGCTTTTGATGATAAGATGCCTTGTAGCATCAGATGTATACATAACAGTATACATGTTGATACTATATGCAGTGCCTGTCAACAATAGGAAGCATCATGACCTGTGATATGACATCTCCCACTCCCTACCCGCCCACTCGCGCTCTCTAGCGTCAAATCTCCATCCATTTGCTGTTTAGGCTCTCCATCCTTCACTCCATATTCACATAGATTGACACCTTGGGATTTTGCATCTTCCCCCTCTTTTTCGCCCAGTGCACAAGATTCCCCGTGTTTTGAAATCCCTTCTCCCCGTGTTTTGCAACCTCCTCTGCAGCCCTCACTTCCTCCCTTCCCATTTTTTCTACCCACTGTCAAAGCCCATTCTCTCCCTCCTCCACCAGCTGCGTGGAGCAGAGGCCCACTGTGCCAAGTGCCATTTGATTAGCCTTTTTCTGGCAGCCACAGTAATTGCGCAGACATTTCCTCTCTTCCTTCTTTCCCCTCGTCCATTTATCTCTTTCTATCTGTATCAACTTTTTTTGCTGGGGATGCATCATCGTCATCATCGTCATCATCTTGCCTCTCACTTTATATCTGCTTCTGCTTTTCTCTCCATCATATCCCCTCCTCTCTTTCTGGATATCTCTCACATTTTCCCCCCGTGACGCTCTCTATCTTCCCACATCTTCCCCCTCTTTATGCCAGAAAAACACACATGAATCTGTCCATCTCTCTGGCAGTCTGGTATTTATTTTCCCTTCCTTTTTTCCCTCATATTATCAGCTCATTGCATGAACATACTGTCCACAAACTTGCATCTTCTCATCAGTCGAGCTTAAAGGCACCGATGCCATACATCCCCGAGATATGAGGTGGTAAATTAATTCAGCACCTGATCACATTTAGCCCTGCGTATACAACCAAATGAGCTGTGAGATAGGGAAATTCAAAGGAAATCAGCAGAACGGAGAAGAGACAGAGTTGGGGATGAAAGAGGTGAGAGCGGGGAGCTTTTGGATACAGAAGTGGAAGATGAGAGAATGGAAGGAAGGGACAGTCATTGATGGGGGAAGTGTACAAACAATCAAACATTTTCAGGTACAAACACTTCCCCAGCATGTTTCTCATGAAAGCTCTACAGTGTCTTTTGTTCCTCTCAGGTCTCTGGCGGTGTAAACAGTGGCAAACATATTTCCTCAACAACTGAGCCAACTCTACTGGCACACATGAACACATCGACGCAGACAGGCTGGAGCATCCTAACGGTGATCAACATCAATCTGTGTAGAGAGCACTGTTCTAATAATCAATAGTAGCACAGAATTATATTGTTTGGTTCACTGTAGGGATGTCGATGATTATTTTTATGGCTGGACCGGCCATGGACCGGCCCTATAACAACGGTTATCTGTGAGTGAGTCACTGAGTAACTGAGTGATAAAGTTACACCATTGGTTGTTGCTGTTTCAAAATGAATCAGTGAGAGATGATAGAAGTGGAGGATAGCAGCGTGATTCAGGGTGACTGTGTTTCCTGCTCTGGTGTTAAATGCAGTGGAGTTGGCTAAACTCCTGTTTAAACATCATATGTGATGTTTTCCACATTCCAAATGATGAGCATCAGCTACAACATGAGACTCATGTAGGCTGTTATATCAGTTAAGTGTGGGGCGGCTGCTCTGCAGGTGTACTTTATTTAACTGTAACTGTGGTAACTGGGTGGAGATAAGCCTCCTGAAAATGCTGTCAAAATGCTGTCAAAACGTTCATTTGCAATTTCCACTGCAGCCTCCACGAACACACACCGAAAAAGAGGCATGAGGGAGAGTGCACAGTTAAAGTACCCTAAATAACCATCACTCTGACAAAACACTCCATACAGAGTGAAGAACGAGAGACATCCACACAGTGTAACAGATGGCAGAGCAGGGGGAATTAATAGGTAATTAGAATAGATCTAATTAGAATTAAAATAAGTTCTCTTTCAAATCAAACATCCTAAGATATGAATGGAAAGTGTTGTTATTGCAACTGCATTTATAACTAACCATGTTATGCATTATGCAGCTTCAGAATATGTATTGTATACTATATTCTAATATTACTTGGACCATGGCAGAAAATTGCAGATTAAAATTTGATATCCAGGAAATCACATTATAGGCACTACGACACAATATGGCTGTAATCCAGCCATACAGTAGGTTTTGACCTGAAGTGAAGGAAAGCTGTGTGTGTAAAACAGTCAAGCTGCTGAATGTCTGCTCAGAGAATGTTTTGAGGGACATGTAGCTCTGTAATCACATGTGTTCAAATGATGATTTAGTTGTGTGTAAAACTTATTTTTACTTAATTGATTATCATTGATTTTTCTGTTTATTGTTTATGAGCTCCAGTATTTAGCCTAATATTCATGTTGCCTTCGTCTGTTCCCATGAATGGAACACCACTGTGTTATGATGTTATACATTTAAAAAAAGCTTTAATGGTTGTCAGTTTCTTGGTGATGTTCTCTCATTCACACTAAATTATTACTTGTTGAGGGGAAATTGTACGCTTGATGTTGCCATGTCAATTTAGTTGTGACATTAAATCACCCTGAAGTGTGGTGCTTGTTTGTTGTTATTATTATGGAATATTATTATCCATTTAGGCTATTTTGGTAATTTAAATAACACAATAAAACAAGAGGACCAAAACACAGTGATGAATGAACAAACTCATTTTGGGAATTTAGATATTGTAAAATGAGTCATTTAAATAACACAATAAAACAAGAGGACTAAAGCACAGCTGATGATTGAACAAACTCATTTTGTAGATTTAGATATTCCTTTGTTAAGAAACTGCCAATGACAAAGTACATCAGGTATATAGCAACCCCTGGCAGATGTAATGTTAATCCATTATTACTGTAATTTAACCAATTAAAATATATATTAAATGATAACGCAGAAGACGAGGAATGTGTAATGTAACAATCGGAAAGGGTTCTGTAGACTTGTTGTAGTACCGGTTGCGCCACCAGATGGAGCCTCTTATAATTTGATAAGGTTGGGTTACAGGTGTTTTGGGTGACCACCTGTAAGGCCAGCACTAACTGTAAAAAAATGCACATCCCGGCCATCCGAGGAAGAAAAAAGTTGCAGCGTGTTTTGCTCTGCTATTAATGAACACTGACGCAGCTACACGGTTAACACAGGTTGAGAGTTCAGTGTCAGGCAGTAAGAAAGCAGCACTACAATGCTAACGTCCAGGACAAGCGGGCCTCTACTTCTCCAAGAAAATCAACACAAAAGAAATGAAGTGCACTCCCCTGCTCTGAGTATAAATGCATTTTAGCAGTAGCAGTAAATGGACTGATGAAGTCAGAGTAACAGTACTGTTCGTCCCCGAGACATCGGTCCAGCTGAGCAGCTGTTTCCAGCAGATGGACTAGTGTAACCAGTCAGACTGAAATCTGTCTTCCATTTCACATTTATACAATAATGTTACAGGTTATTTACTATTGAAGGTTGCAGCAATTCTGATTAAATCTCAATCGTTACACATGTCCAACACATCTTGTCTGATCTAGTTAGCTTCATCTAATGAAACTGGAGGTACAACCGTTTGTTTAATACTTTGGATTTTGTCTGGCCATTTGAATAGATAGTCAGACACTGCCAGCTTGAAAGTTTAGGGATGATCACAGTAGTGCATTGTGGTACTATTAAGTGTAGACTCTTCTTCTCACAGCTGTCAAAAAGGTCTATGCTTTGTTTACACCTTATGTGAGCTTCTGTTATTTATTTATCTATTTATTTTTGTCCTGTATCTACTGTGTCAGCCCTGTAGGCATGTAGCACCTATTGGGGTAAAAGGCAAATCTGTAAAAATGCACCTGTTTTATCATCCAGATCAAAAGTAATAACTACAGCCAGGGAGCAAAAAAAGCTGGACTCTAGCCAACTGTCAGGGTTTAAGAAGCAGCACAAGCTTGGCAATGACTGTGAGATAGATTGAGGGGTTGACTTAATTCTATGTCACAAAGATAGAATTTAAATGTACCACAGGTGAAGTGAAGGAGCATGCACTGGTTATCTTTAAACTGGAATTTCATGCAAGAGAAGAGAGGAAGATTCAAGAAGCACTTGTTAGTGAGGGGACTGCAGGAAAAGGTGAGGGAAGGTTTTTGTGTGTGTGTCCAGAATAAGAATAATGTCATTCGGTCCTTACAGTGAAAGGCTGTACGATTTCAAAAAAAGCTTTAAGACATTCATAACCTGACTTTGCCAGATGAAACCTTGGTGCTGTGTGTTATGGAATGTCTTCTATGTCCTTGTTTCTGTTTGTGCATTCTTCACTACCAGCCAATGCTTCCCACCATAGTTAGCCTGTCAGCACCATAGCAATTAGAATGTATTCATGGAAACATTCTACAGTATCAAATAGCACCGACGCTCATGTTTTGACATTTTACCGGTTAACGATTTACAAGTTAAAAAAAAGGATGCTTGATGTTTGTGAATACCAGATATGTTATGATATATTGTGTATTTTCTTTTCTGTTTTACACTCATCCCTCCTTTATCAAAACATACAAGAACATGTACATGTCAATCATAACTGCACAGCTAACGTTGACACTCAGTGGTCTTGACATGGGTGACTTGGAGGGCAGCTTTATGAACGAGGGATGACCGAGGGAAGCTTTATGAGTAAGCACTCGCTGTATTAGTCATCAGTCTCTTTACTTGTGCTGCTCTCTCCTTCATACACACAAACACAATGTCACCTCTGACCTGGGGGTTCACAACTGTACTCTTGACACATGGACAAGACAAAAACTTGCATTTTTCTTACTTATTACATGCAGTAGTCAATAGCCAAGCATGAGTAGAAAAGCTATTTCCTCACATAAGCACACATGGGTTTAGAGCCCTGAGTACATTATGCACATCTACCAATATATCAACACATCTATATTTCTATATAATATATATACATATCAGATGTGATGGGAGTTATTCTCCCTGGTATGTCAGCCAGGAAATGCATCGCCTTTTTCCCCATCATGACAATTTGTGGCTGCGTACAGAATAATCAGATGTATGCAGTGATCAGCTCATACATTCCAGCTGCATTTCTGCCACTTTGCCAGAATGATGTGCTTTATAGCCAGCCAAGTGGTAAAACTGGTTGTATAAATATTCATGAAAAATGAAAAGAAAAATCCATAAAAAAGGTGCAGCTGGAACATAGTTATTCAGCGAATGAAAACTTTTACTGACGCTACATCTACGGGGATGTTGGTTGGAAATAAAAGGAGGAGAAAAAAACAGACAACAGCTAGTTTATGTTACACAGAAGTTTATAATGAATTCTATTTTTTTTAAAGTCCTATCATACTTTGCTTTTGATTAGCAGATGCAAATATACTTGGAACCACATGCACACACAAACACATTAAACCACCAATGTACCCTTCATCACATTATTCATGATGGAAGCTCCACTTATGATGAAATATTGTTACTTTGTTGATAATTTAATAAAGCAGAAGTACTTTGTGAGATATATACTAGAGTAAAAGTTTTAAAAAAGTTTTAAAGTGCGCTGTGGTTGTCTTGTTAGAGATATTTGACATCAATGCACTGTTATCAGATTCCAACTGTAATAGGACATTGTAATTGTAATAGTAAAATCACTGACTTCACCTTTAATATTCAAAGTAGCAGTACAGAAAAATCTGCTAATTGAAGGAATAGTAATAAATGGAATCAGATTCTTCCACTGTTGACTGTTTGCCCTGTGCTGTTCAGACTCTGCCAAATCACCAGCACACCAACCAACGAGCTGACAAAGTGAGTGGCTGGCAGACCTGGACATTGCTGTCTGGCGTATTCCCACGTGTCCACCCTGGCATGACAGTGCTTCCGCCAATCATAGGAGAGAATGGCTTTTCAGATGCCCAACACAAATCGCCACCTGCCATCAGCCCCATTATCCTGTGTGCAGGCCTTGCTCTGCACCACCGGCCAGATGCTGAACAAAGACCATGATACTACCACAGCAGCTACACAATTCATTTGTATAGTGTTGGCTAATTATGTCAACATATGCAAAAGGCTTTTCACAGCTGAAAGGTGCCACATAATACAGTGTTATGACAATTTGGCAGAGGTTTGGGGGTATTCCTGGTCTTATTTCATGTTTTACAGCAATCCTGTCTAGATCATCTTCTTCATATAACACAAACCTGGAAAATAATATGTAAAGAAGATAAAGACAAAGCATATTTAACATCTTTGAAAATATTTAAAGCATAATATAACAATAGTCGAGAATGTCATTGATGGTACTGCAAAACCACTAACTCACATTTGTAATGTGTCCTCCATATATACAAAAACTGTTCTCAGACACTGAGGGGGGTTATAATTTAAGAGGAAAGTTTTTAAAAAATGTATTGTTTTTGCACCACTTTGAAGAGTATGTGTATTTCACTGTATGGGGTAAATTAGTGGAATGGTTTGCATACAGAACTCAAGCAAAGTGCAGAATTAAAATGCAGTAAATCCATCATTATGTGTTTAGTGTCATAAACAATCTCTCTGTATATTAGATCTCTGTTTTAAAACTAGAGTGAAAATGGAAAGCCTCAAACATTACAATGTTTCTACTGACACACACATATTATATATATGTTGCTTTTTTAACTTGTCACTTTATTGACATGGGGATATGATGAATCCTGTTTTTCCAGTGATCTAATTGGTCAGTGGTGGAAGTATTGACAGGTTATGATCCAATAATGTGCTCTAAAGCAGGTTAGCTGTTGAGCATAAATGAACCACTGGCCTAACCCTGAAAGTTACAGTGGTAACCCTAAAGTCTGCTTTGTAGTACAGTCCTCTGGTGTGTAAATCCTGAACTAGGCATGCTAGTCAGTGCAGAGAGGGTGCCAAGGGAGAGTCTAGACCTCAAGCTGAAAGGGAACAAATAAATCCTTGGACTGCCAACTTGCATGCTCATATAAAATTTAGCCATGTGGGATGCCAATGGCTCTAGGAAAACACTGACTTGTGAGCTGGTAGCTATTTAAGAAAAAGGGCACATTTCTAAAAGCCGAGCAGGCCTCAACTTTTTTTGTGTTCTCCACTGACATCCAAAATAGAAATCAATGTGTCTGGGGCAGCGTTGGAGCCCGATGCGTTGATGTGGAATCGATACCTAATGTCACAGTCATTTTTCCTCATCCACCAACCAATAGAAGCCAAGAAGAAGGTAAGAGCTGGTCTGTACCACTGGGGAGTGGCTGAGGGTCAGTGGGCTGAATGGAAAACAAGACTGCAGTGCACATGCTGGGATTCCTCGAAAAACTTCCTCAAAAACCTGCTTGGTATTATACACTCTAAAAAGCTCTTTCATTCTTCTTCACTCTACCAATCTTTCTCTGTGCTACTCACTAAACATAGGTTTCAGTCTACAGAATAACAGCTGCAGGCCCTCCTGTGAAATCACCCCAAGGTGATAAATGATTACTGTCATAGCCACAATAAGTGGCTAAAAATAAAATGAATGTTTACACCAATGCTGTATGATTCAGATAAAAATCACCAATAACAATCAGTAACAGCTTACAGCTAATAATAAAAGTATGACTGAAAAAACTAACAAATGAAATAGAAAATAATATAGACACCATCGGACAACTTTGAGACGTAGTAGGCCTGTCTCATGCCAGTCCAACTACAAGGGCTCTTTGGATCGAAGTGTGAAGAGAAATTGCCGTAAAAATTTGAAAGAAATTCCATCTCAAAAACAAACAAGGCGCGCTGGAGATCACATAAACACATCACAGAGACAGTAGGGTCTGGATGCAGTCGAAAGATGTCTGAGGGGTTCATAAAAAGAACAAACAAAATCATCAACACAAATAAGTTGGTAAAATGTATCTGAAGCACGACACCACAGGCAGCACAAATGCACAGGCACACACTCACAATCCCTCAAAAACCACTACAATCAGACTCAAGGCTTCCCATAAAATCCAACTCTGTAATAATTCTCCACTCCTTAAATATTTATGGGCGAGTGCCTACAATCCCCCCATCTCCCCTTTATTATTTGTCAGCAGAAATGATTTAGCCTCTGGAAGTCTGCTACATAGATACATGTATTCAGAAAATTACAGGCACATTGGCATGGCTCATTGTCAGTTATTGTGTTCTCTATGCTGCTACCACCAGTCTAAATAAGGTAAACAAAAATCCACAGAACTGTAAGCAAATCAGTGTTTGGTGGGAGGCAGACAGGCAGACTTCCACTTCCACTGTGATTGCCGGGGAGAGAAAACGTATACTTTTGAATGGGATTTGCTGCTGTGCTTTGAATGCAGGCAAACTGTTAAGCCTGTCTGTGCTGCAAAGCTGGTGTCAACTATGACTTCATGATGAAAGCAAGCTGGAAGCTTGAACCAGCACGCTTTTGTTCTAAGCTCTTTTTTTTTTTTTTTTTTTTAAGGGTGACAGCAACCCAATGCCATCCCTGCCAAAGTTGAGGTGGAGCACTTTCTGAAATGATGATTTCCAGATACTGTATGCCACCAAAAATAACTTTGTTTTGCCTCCAGTTGTCTTTTGTGCTCATGTTTCCTCATCAGTTGAATGGCTGCACCACCGATAGCCTTGTATAGACAATACACATCAACAGTAAATAGCAACATTTAGCACAGAATGAGAAAGTAGCTTAAGGACACATCTCCCCAAAATGACACCATACCCTCAAGGAAAAAGGAGAGAAGCGTGTCCGTGTGTGCAAGTGCGTCCAAGTCTACAGACATGCAATGTGTTATTTGGCGAGGCGTGAGCATGCGCACAAAAATGTGTCTTTTGAAGTGGCCCAGAGATTAAATTACTTTCGGCATGGACGGTAGGGAGAGGGAAATTGAGAAAATGATTAAAAAATAAATGGAAAAATGATTTCCCATTCTGGGCCCTGTCACAATGGAAGGAGAAGGCAATGGGGCGACTGCATGCTTATTTGTCTGGTTGGGGCCAAAGCATGCTGTAGCTGCTCATTATAAGACATTACCAATTTATCCTTCTCTATCTCTCCTGACCACTGCTGGCTAGGGACTCCTGGGCCAGATTACCTAAATGAAATAATCCTAATCTCTACTTGCAGTTAATTATGTCCATAGGAAAACAATCCCAGTTTGGCTGGTGCCCTTTCAGAGCACTCAATTGGTCCTCATGTGATACCCACCATGTGACCTTGAGGCTCTGAAGCTACATGTTGTTTTAAGCATGAGGGTTTTAGCGGTTGTTTCCAGGTTTAACATATCCCAGGTAAAAAAAAAATTACTTCTCCATTCAAACTGTGAATGGAGAAGTATGTGTGATACTGAAACATAGCTACATGGTAGCCACAATAGCATGCCTCAAGTGGCCTTACTCTTCACTTAAAACAACATTGAAACTTTCATTAGCTTGAAATCTATACCATTAACCCTGAATCAGATGGGCAGCATCATCTAGGAGATCAGTCACACACAGAGTACTTGCACTGCCCTCTCCTTGTCCTGGGCCATGCACTCATCGCCTCCGTACCTCCATACCTCGTTTATTCTAATGTATACCAGGGCCTTGGGGGTGTAGGGTGTGTGTGGACGGAATGGAACGGCTCAGTTGCCATCCATTAGGGCTAAGTCGCCAATAAATCGTCACACCCACATCCACACCTGCACTTCACCAATCGCCACATAATTACATTTCAAAGACGCAGCGCGCGTTGACCTCCGAAAGGAGCTTGCGACCGTAAATAAGGGGCACAGTAAATCTCCACGCACTGATCCTCAAGAGCCTTTTGACACTCTGTGCACATGTGCACATCAGCAGTAAGTGTGCAAGTCAGGGATCTCAACTGCACTTGTAGTTAAAAGCACAAATATATGAATATCTAGAATATGTAGAGTATGGAATATGAGTACATTATAGTATGGAATCATATCACAATATATCTTTACTTGTCATGTGAGAACGTAAACCCATTGTTCTGATTGGGCTGAGACAGATATCAGCATGGGTTTAAATGTTCTTTACAACTTATAAGATATAAAACTTCAAATGTAGCTTTTGAAAGATCAAAGCTTAAAATACGGAATGGAGAAAATAAAATACAATACAAGACATGAAAAATAATATCTGTCAAAGTCCAATTCTGTGAAATCCATTTAAGCTCTAGATACTACAAGAACACTCTAAAATATCAGAACAGACTGAAAAAGACAAAGCAAAAAAGCTTCAACATTTTACACTTGGAAAACCGACCAAATGATACAGTTTAAAAAGTGTGCCGACCAGTGACCCTTCCACCAACACTGCCGACCAGCAGCTGTGTGTAGAGGCAGAGACAGAGCATCAGCAGTCTGCTGAAGAAAGCATTGTTTATGTCCTGGTGCTCCTGTCCCTCCCCTCCACCATATCTGTTTGCCATCCATCAGCACCTGACAACCTTGACAGGTTAGAGAGAGATAGCACCTCAATACCACTGGGATAAGACGGGCAAGACGCAAGCAGAGACTGTGTGTGTGCGTGTGTGTGTGTGTGTGTGTGTGTGTGTGTGTGTGTGTGTGTGTGTGTGTGTGTGTGTGTGTGTGTGTGTGTGTGTGTGTGTGTGTGTGTGTGTTTGTGTGTGCCGGGTGTGTGCAAGGGGAAGGAAGGGTCATGCCTTGCCACTTACCACTTCACATCCTTATCCCTCACTCCCGATATGTTCACAGATGAAGAGAGAGACAAAAACAAAGGGGCGAAAAAGGGCCAAAGAGCATTCAGGGAATATGTGTGTGTGTCTGTGCTGTGTCTTGCGAACATGGTGTTGGTGTGGTGAGTCAACATAAGACATGGGCATCAGCACGCAATGAAGCACAAAACAGGTTTTTCCTCAGATAAGAAGAATGTATATGTTTTGGACACATTTTCTTGTTTTCCGTGCTTTTAGATTTCCACAAAACCACAGCGTGTCCTCGTGGGATAAAAGATGGATTTGACTTGACTATTCCCTGCAGCAGGAATTTAAATCATACTAATTAGGGTTAGATCAATGTTAAGGACATAAGTGGGTAATCGGTAGTAAATGCATTGAGATCAAATTCAGAAACAAGAACTGCTGTAAACACTGTCTTTCAAAAATGCATGGCAAATTAAAATGTTAAAGAAAAAGAAGGAATGTGTGCAATATATCTAACCTTTAGTTATATTCACATGTTCATAAACATCAGGTTGTCCTCAGGCTACATTCACTTACAACCACACAGTAGTGTGGTAATGCATGACTGAAGTATGTGTCTTTGGGAGACATATTTCTAGAGCTCATTACCGATTGGGATTTTTGTTTTCTTTTTTTGAAAATGGTGATATCTCATCACACCAGGTGATAATAAGACATGAGGAAAAAAGGTTTCATTCACAACATGCAACCTATCTATAAATAGGTTTGATTAAAGACCATACTGTTAATTATCAACAAGACACAGACATGTTTCTCAAGTTCTACACGGTGAGCAATTAGGAAAGCACAAACAAGTTGAAAGAGTTTAAAACAGATGTGAAATTTTTGCAGAAGAGTGCAGAGAAAAATCCTGAGTGATCCCCAGGGGAGATTTTAGAGAGGCTGACCCTCTGAGAAGGATTTCAAAGCATAGGCAGGTAGAAGGAAGCTGCACACACACACACACACACACACACTGAAGAAGAGATGTGGCAGAGCCATATGGACTAAATGGATTTAGCAACAGTGGATTGTGCTGGCATGCTGGGCAGGTGAGTACACACTCCGAACTGAGCAGATGCTTCACAGAGGGGGGGCTGGGGGTGTTGGGAGGGGGAAGGGACATATGATGTGTATGTGTGTGCGTGGGGTAAATACACAGCACATCATCATAATATGCATGCCTACACTGTATATATTACAGTGTGTATGTTTGCACTCGCACTTCTGCAGGCATGCATGTATGTGTTTGTGCATATTTTAATGCCAGTTATCTTTCTCTATTAAACATATAAAGTGCCTGTCAAATGTTTGGACATGCTTTCTCATTAAAGGGAATGGGAAAATGAGTCCAAACTTTGGAATAGAATAGTATGCTTAAATACCTCACTGAATAAACACCAGAAAATACCACACACACACACACACACACACACACACACACACACACACACACACACACACACACACACACACACACACACACACACACACACACACACACACACACACACACACACACACACACACACACACACACACACACACACACACACACACACACACACACACACGTCTGCATCATTGAGAAGCACTTGCTAAATCCATCACCTTAATAAACATAAATGCACCCAAACTCAGTAAGCTTTTCCGACACAGCATCCGGAAAGCCCAATCACAGCTAATAAAGGAGGCTAATGAACTCCTCTCATTATGTAGATGCTAATCATGTAACACAATCTTGTAATTTGACACACTTGATTTATGGAGGAGGACCCCCCTCCCTTCACAACGCTGCGATCACAATCCACCCACAATCCACCACCCTCCACACACAAACTATCTTTAACCATTACCAATCTGAGCATGTCACAGTATGGAGCATGTAGAGCTGCAACATGCATAATGAGGTGCTTAGGCGACTTATCGCACACTGAGATGATGCAAAAAGGAGAGGGAGAGAGGGGGAGAGAGAGGCAACAGATCACAGTTGGAGCTGTCAATGTGTGGGATGGAGATGACAGTTTCAAGGTTACTGACAGTTGATGTCTAAGTATATAGTGTCTTGGAATTTATATAGACATATGCATGCACACTGGATATTATATGTACATAGGATTACACAAACACACACAAGTTATCAGTATAAATGAAATCCCAATCATTCCATCCTCAAGATGGACACACAACATTTACAGATGGGAACGATATTATCAAATGAAGCCAGCTAAGAATTTACTTTGGTGTGTTAAAGGACAAAAACAAAGCGCAATGATAACATATCTATGCCTTTTATCTAAAGCATAAAATGCTTTTAATAGCCTCTTCATAGTCTCCATTACATTAGTCTAGAAGAAAAGAACAAACCATAGCTGTCTCCTTTCTATATTACATGCTGGCAGTTCACATGATGCACAATATACATGTCATGGCTGTCTACTATTTATGGGGTTAGAAATCAATGTACGTTACCATTACTAACAGGAAATAATACAAGACATAGATATTGATTAAACTTCATTTGTAATGGTGATGCCAATTCACAAAGAGAAAATACAATTATTTTCCAAAAGTTTTGATATTCATATGATTATTCTAATTTTTAACATACATATTTTACTTTATTAATACTATATTATATTATATACTATATTAACAGTTTTCCAAGTTATTCATGGTACTGTCATTGACTCATCTGCAATTTATATTTGTCATTTGCAGCTATGAGTGGCTCCTCTTTTACTTTTGCTTATTTTAGGACAATAAAGAACAAGCATACTGATATTTGATCAACTTTATCAATTTTTCCAATGTGAACACACTACATACCTGCTCGAAATTCAGGAAAAACTGATGAGCGTGCCGGCCTACAGTGGAGCTGTGTGAGATATCATTCATCAGCAAGTGTCACTGTCATTGCTGATGACCTTTAAGTGAAGTGGAAGCCCGATGTGTGATTTAGTGCTACACTGTTGTGTGTAAGTATGTGCCTTTGTGTCAGTGAATGGAGAGAAGCCTTAAAGGTCAATTCATGTTGTGGGTAATGATGATGATGATGATGATGATGATGATGATGATGATAATGACACTTTCTATGATGATAATGATGTTGCTGATAATGGAATTATTGATCAGATAGTGTCATTGATGATACGTATAATAACACTGATTTGTGAAGAGAAAATGTTACTTTTTGTGAATGTGATAAAGCGTATGGTATTGTATTTTTCTTTCTTTCATCCCACACAAATCTTTGTTTGTTTATTAGAGCCATTCTGTAGGACAAGTGATTTCATGACCTCAATCTAAAGTCTGGGCTCCAGTTCCATGTTTTGACAGCATGTGAAAGCTATTAAAATGGCACATAATGGTGCACATAACTATATGTGTGATGGAGAAACGCATTTCAACACTTTGGTTACAATAGCGGTTTTGTGACAAAAACGGCATTCAGCCATTGTATCCAATCCAACCTCATAATCTGCTATTACAGGATCAAATCCAATTTTCATGTCAACAGAGGCGGCATTATCCCACACCTTTCAACATACTGTCACAACAGACTAGACATACACCAACACCATGTTTTCCCCAGTGATTTCACCCTTAAAGACAGGATTTTACATCCATTACAACAATAGAAGTTCAGTTTAATTTGACTTAATGCATATTTTCGCTCAGAAAATTGGAGTCATTAACAGATTAGTAAGCACTTTGACACTGCATCAATTGTGTGTGCATTTGGACTTTATTTAATGAATATTATGATTATTATGAAGTTAATGTAAGATTAAATTATTATGTTTGTCTTAATAAAGCCCAACACAGCCCAGTGTGATGTGCTGAAATTGCTTTTGTTTGGCCAGCAGTCCAAAACCTAAAGGTATTCAAGGTATTATTATATAAGACAAAAGAAAAAAGCAGCTAATCCTCACATTTTAAAAGCTGGAACCAGCAAATGTTTGGCATTTGTACGGGTCTATAATTGAGAAAATACAGCTACAGCTAAAGCCTCTCAGAGATTCCACGTTCAATTGAATTGATAAATATAGAAACATATATAACTCATATGTTGGATATCTAATATCAATATCCCTATCTGTGCATGCCTTATTGTTCATAAAGCTAACAAACCAAAGAAGGCGGCCACATCACACCCTGTCGTTATTGCCTTAACATTGCAGCTGAGACTTGAAGAAAATCAGAGTGTATCTGATGCACAACCAGAGGGTGGCAGTCATCAAAGACAGTGAATACAGACAAAAGGTTAAAAGAGAAAGTGAGGAAGCAGACAGGGTGGGCTGGGAGACAAACACGTAATAGATGGAAGAGTCACGGAGACAGAGGTCAGCTTCGTTAATGTCAGAAGTGAAACTGGGATTCTAATGAGAGGAAAACTCTCTTTTATCTATTCGTCTCACCTTCGAAAGCTGATGCAAACGACATATCATACACAGACCTGTCTGTTCAGACAGACAGAAAATGAGACAGGTGAGACCTTGAAGATGGACTGACAGAGAAAAAAATTCAATGTGCCTTGTCAAAGGCAAAGGAACGAAGCCGTTCTGTGTGTGTTAATGAGGATGTGAATAGGAGTGTCATACAGTCAACATCAAGCACACCCTTTTATCTATAGCATGGTGGAAATATGTGTCAGTGTTGCTATTTGAGTTAAGATTTTGTTATAGTCTGATTAGAGAGTATTCACCACATGGAGAACAGACAGACGCTATAGGCACTTCCAAAATTAATTTTCATTAAGTTGAACACAATTCCAAATGTATGCATGCAAAGGTGACACATGGTGTGCAGAGCTCTTTGTATAATGACCTTATAGTTACTTTAATACAAGGTAAAATGTCCAATTGGCCATAACGTCTAGCCTCCCACACAGTCGATATTGTATGAATTCCAACTATTTATATACAGTATGTTATAGTGCTTTTTACTCTGTGAATTCAAAGAAGTTATAGATTTGGGGTTCTATGGTCAGATGGCTTTATTTTCTCAGGTCTTATCATTGAGAAAGAGAGAGATGAATAATGCAAAACAAAACAAGAGCTTTTAAATTGTGTTACATGTCACAAAGTTCAAAAGAAATGAAATATAAGGAGTACATAATGTAAATCCAATGATCCTTATCTGATAAATAATATTTTTGCTCCAAAGGCCTCAGACAACAAAGACCACGGTGTAAAAATCTAACTATACATCTGTCTACTGTATACTGAACATTGTAAATAGCACATAAGACACATAATACCTATGAGTCATTTCTGGTGAACTCATATTTGCTCAAATCTATTCACTGCAGGCCAAACCTGTCTGCTATAAATTAAGTTTAGACATTATTAAACTGCTGTCCCAACAATAATGTGATCTATACTAAACCAAGACCATGACTTTATTCTAACCTTAAGAAAGTGCTTCCAGTGCCAACACAAAAGTTGAATATTGCTGTAGTCACTACTAGCAAACATTGCATTGAAAGATGAGATAGTTTGGTTGGAAAAATCAGTAGTTCAATATCAGTGTTTACCAAAATACATTAATAAACAAAATGTTGTCATAATCTTGAGAGATATTTTAATTCAGTTGGCATTATATGTTCTAGCATAACTTTTGCAATTTAGTAGTATATAAATGTAACTTCTGTGAGACAGAGTTGTGCAGGCATCTAAGGGTAAAAACATCAGCTAGACAAAAATTGTAGTGGTGGGTCCACACCAACCAGTCTGACAGAACTGTGTTTACTCTTTTGATTTTCTGAAGGGTGTGTGTGTGTGTGTGTGTGTGTGTGTGTGTGTGTGTGTGTGTGCGTGCGTGCGTGCGTGCGTGCGTGCGTGTGTGTGTGTGTGTGATGAAAATATAAAGTATGTCTTTACAGCAATAAACACTTGCCAAATGCTTGTTTTTCACATCTCTTTTAGGGGAGCCAATACATGAGTATTCCTGCTTAAATCCTACAATAATAAAATGAGCCAGGGGCTTTAACTCGAGGCCAGACCACTGCTCCTATTTAGCTAAAGGGTATCATCATGTTATTTGACAAGCACACCAGAAATGCAATTTACAGCACTCACAATTTCATATATGTTGTCAAAAACTGTGTGGCTCAACAAGTGAAGCAAGGCAGATGAAACCCATACTTGGATAGGATCCTTGTTACTAAAATACTCTTTAAAAAAATAATGTGCAGTAATTGCATTATGGTCAGAGCTAAAACACAGGATTAATAGTCAAATAATCGCAGTGTGTTTGAAGTGCATATTTCAATATTAGTGGTAAAACAAAAGTACTAGTTAATTTTTGTCTCTCCTGTCAGGAGTCAGATGTCAAATTCACTACAAAGCTCCAAACAGTACTGTGTGGACTCTTTTCAGTGCACAACACATTGGCAACTGCAAAGATGCAGGCTTGGCTGTAAGCCAAACCAACAGCCAATCTCTGGAGTGCTGATGCCAGGCAGAGGCATGGACACCCCATCACCATGGAGACCGGGTCCTGACTGGGAGGTAGGCAATATCACAGCCATGGAAAAAATGCATAATGGTGAAAGAAAGAGAGGAAGATAAAAAGAGAGAAAAGGCCACATATTTCCGGAGAGACAGTGTATGAGGGAGGCAGTGCTCTTACACATCATGCCACTGTTCATTATCATATACACATCCTGTGCAAGAGCTGACAATTGGACATGAATGTCAGTCGAAAGAGTGAAAGAGAGAGAGAGAAAGAAAAGGATACAAGAAGAGGCTAAGTCTTCCTTTGGGTGTTTCTCTAAGAATTCTGTTTCCGTCATTGTCTAACATATTCAAGCCATGTTTCACTTCTCCTGTGTAGATTTGTACAGTGGAGATGTGCCGTGATCTTGACTAGACGATGTAATTAGTGTTCAACAACACACAGCTGTCAGTATGACCAGTGCATGAAGATACATCCTCTGTATGGGTAAAAAGCCAGCTGTCTGCTACTGCCATACCTCTAAAGCCAGACAATTTCCAACACATCAGTCAGCTGTTACTGTTATGGCTTTTTATCAAATATCACTGACTCAATCTACTACATTAGGAGCAACGCAGTCTTTTTTCACTATCTTCTAAACTTGAGAAAGATTTGGTGCTACATTCACTGTGGAAAGGTGTTCTGATCATGACAAGATTGTGCCACGCCGATTGCTTTTTTAAGGGGAGGAGAAGATGTGATTTAATCATGAATGACTGTCCTTTTTATACCAAACCTACCTGTTATTACTACTAATAGCAAAAATGTCCTCAAAAACAGAACGCTGGGGTTAGTGAAACACACAAATCTAGTGTTTAAGAGCACTGGGCACTTTCAGCACCATGGACAGTACCTAGACTGAGTGGAAAGGGCAAAAAATCTAAATAAAAGTCACCAAAGTATCAAGAAGATAAAGTAAATAGCTACATGTTATTTAAATGTATTTACTTTATTTGCTGAGCAGTCTAATGCATGTTTCCTTCAATCTTCAACTTTGAGTAAATGTTTGTTTCTTGGATAAAAAGAAACAAAAGCTCCAATTAACACATTTCACCTCATGTTTTTTTTTGTTTATTTTTATGAAGCGAACACAATTTTAGCTAATAATTTAATTAAAACATTATTAATGTGCACCCTGTGAATTTTGTTCTTTTATTCTGTCATTGCTGCACAAAACAATGAGACTCCATGAGAAAAAAAGAAAAAAAAAACTAATGCAAACAAATAAATATTTTGGTTTCATACTACCAAAATAAATAATAATGCACAAGATTTTGCATTTACAACTTCCAAACAGTAAAGCAAGATTTAAACCATTAGAGATTGGGGGGCTCTTGAGGGAGAAAAATGGAGCTCTCATGCTCTGTCTAGATACTGTTTGATCTACTAGCATTGTCCCTTCAGAATAGTTAGACTGACAAATGGGGAAACGGGAAAAAGGTATTTCATAAAAGAATGCAACTATCTGACTCTCAAATTTACTAATAACAATAATGATGAAAAGAAGTATTGGTGAGTTTTAGGTAAAATATAAAAAGCTGGATCTTTTCTATTCCTGTTTCCTGAAACATACATTAAGACAAAGTAAATATCCTTTAATAGATTAGCCAAAACATTAAAACCACCTAACTGACTGGGTGATGCACTATGTAATCAGACACCTGTCAATCATAGCCAGTATTGACTTTTTCAGCAATTTGAACTACAACAGCTCTTCTGTGGGATCGAATCAGATGGACTAGCCTTCGCTCCCCACATGCATCAATGAGACTTGGGAGCACATGACCCTGTCACAGGTTCATCAGTTGTCCTTTGTTGGACCACTTTTGATAGGTACTGACCACTGCATACTGAGAAGGCCCAACAAGACCTGTAAGACCCTCGTTACAGTGGCTCAGATCCTCACACTTGCCCATTTTTCCTGCTTCCAACACATCAACATCAAGAACTGACTGTTCACTTGCTGCTTAATATATTCCACCCCTAAACAGGTGCCATTTGAACGAGATAATCAATGTTATTCACTTCGCCTGTCAGCGGTTTTAATGTTTTGGCTGATCGGTGTATAATTTAATATTTTGCACAGGATTTGTGTAAACGGGAAAAAAATAACTACTTGTACTCACTGATCAGTAACAATCCCTGAGCTTCTGCTAGAATGAACATTCTAATGTAAAATATTCAAAATTCTATTCCTGATGATTGTCAGACTTGTTTTGATGGGAAAATGCATGTACTGTAACTGAATTCAAGTAGTCTCAAAATGAAGCATATGGAAAACACATTCGCACAGACATTAAAAGAGATGTATTTTATATAGTACACGCATACTTTTTTATAACACAATCATAGTGTGCCAAGTGCCAGCTGTGCAGCTAAAAATAGTTCCCCAGAGGAAGCTGCTGTGCAAATGAAGGTCAACAACATTGTAAACCAAACCCCAAAACAACAACAAAACTGAGAAACATCAATGAGGCTTTGATTGCCCCTGGACCATAAAAAGAGAGTAGGCACCACAGAATACTGGAGAAAGAAGAAAACTAGTTTAATATGGGAGAACAGTATCTAGACTATTTTCTCACAGCTTTAGAAACCAAAGCAGATTAATGCAAACCTATAATTCACAGACTGTACTTTAAAAGACAAGCCAAAACACAGACAGACAATATTCATCGCAGAGTGGATTAATAATGTCCATAATAATCATCACTAGCATACGTGTCCTCTCATCTGGTTTCTAAGTTATTAGTATTCAGTCTTTACATTTTGAGTGTATTTCTGCAAATATAACTCTGCTTGAGAATAAGTTATTCTATTATAAATTCTATGGTGGAACTTTAAGTGTGTAGTTATTGAAATGATGCAGGCTTTGTGAAGATGAAACTTGTGTGTGATTGGTCGCACTCCTCTAAACAGAATTAAACTAGCTCAAGTGACTTTGGCCATCTTTGTGAAGCCTAAAACCCACTCATTGCTGCCCACCACTTTCATTTTAGCCAATTGACTTGATTCCTTGTGTTCAGCATAAAACGGTTTGAACCCGCAAATGACTGCTTCCGGCTATATTCTTGTAATTATTGTTATTTGTTTTCTGTTAAATGTTTTGTCTAATTGTGCCTATATTGTATTATTGTTGTTTAGGACCACTATGAAAATGAGATGGGTCATCTCAAGGGGTTATTCCTAATAAAGAATTTCCAACTAACACCACCATAGCCACACCGTAGAAGATTTTAATCAATTATGCATACACTATTCAAACACGATCTGCACATTTCTAATTGCCTCCCCACTGATCTCCATGGCAACAAAGGCTCCAAGCACCACAGCTGAGTTGCCTTCCCATTACCTGGTACAATCAGTCTTTTTCTCCTCCCCTCGCTCTAATTTCCCTCATTAACTCTAAATCAGATACTGAAAAAAGCAAGTAATGCCCTCATCCATTTTTAATAATACTTAACCAAGGGTGTCATTTCTCTGCATATCCCGACCAAATGCACCTTCTTTTCTTCCTCCTCTTCTCTTTGTCTCTACAAATAAAACCCAAACCTGTGAAATGTTTCAACAGCTTTTAGGGGTGTGGATTAAGAACAGTTTGGAGATTTAGAGGTGAAAAAAAAAGAAGAAAAAGTTTGGAGATTTAGTTGTACAAACATGTCTCTGAGGAGGCAGAACTTTTATTGAGGCAGAAATAATCTAGTTAAGTTTAAACATATGCTGTTGTCCAGAGTCTGTAAAGAAGGACAGCATGAATGATTTAAAAAGGTTTCCCACAACTCCAGTCTCTTTCCTCTGGTCTGCATGTGTTTACATGAATCACAATAACACTACGGTTAGTTAGAGCCTGGAGACAGGGTTGGCACACCTTCCTATGCACTGGTGTCCCACAAGTGGGCGAGAATTGCACTTAAGTTCTTGAAGGTTTCGGCGTCAAATAACACATATCAGTGGAGCACAGTTCATTCCTCTGAACATCAGTTTGATGATGTTTGATTTTTATCTTGCATATTGTTTCCAAATCATGAAATACAGCCAAAACAGAAAATATCCTTGATATTGTGATAATGATTTAAGCCAAATAGCCCAGAGCTGAAGTAGCAGCTGTTGTCAGTATTGCCACAAACTCTATGATTGGTTCAGAAATAAATTCATAGAAAATAAACTGAAGCTCCTTCTACATCAGAAAATACTGAAACTGCAATGTATAGCCAACCTGCCCTTTAGCTAATCAGACACTGTAGAAGAGTGCAGACAAGAAAGAAAGCGACATGACTAGAAGAGTAAGTAGTAATGAACAAGACTATGAAGACTAAAGGCAGAACTGAACCAGCAAGAGAGCTGTATAGACACTGTGCAGAAGAATAGTGTACTATCCATTCAATCGTATGTGACTAACACATTCAGTTTCCATCAGATTATAAATACTGTACATTCAAAGAAGAAATCTAATGAGGAATTTCAACTCACAAATGTACCAATCTGAATATTATTTATGATTTTTTTTAAAAAGTATTTATTTTATTTCAACATTTTAAAGAACATGTTTCTAAATGTATAACACAAATGTACAAAAAGTGAAGGAATCAACTGCACATGTTTAATGAACTGCAGGTATAGTGGGGGAGTGAGAGACTTATGACAGGGGTGATCGCATGTAACCCATGTGTTACATGTTCTTGCATCTGCACTGGTGTGTGACTTTTTTCTGCCCTTGCTTTTATCTTCTTGAACTCACATTGAAATTTACACCAACACACCGAACCCCCAACCATCCACCAACCAACACTCTTACATCATGGAGGCATCTAAGCAGTACATGGCTGCTAACAAGCTCTCCCCTTCGGCTCAGAGTGTTGATTGGGCCAGTTAGTCAATAAAAACCACAGCCAGGGCCCTGGCGTGCCACACACACACTCAGGTGTCTTTTATCAGCCTTTCCCCAGCCTTCAGCTTTGCCCACAGTCAATAGCTGGAAGAGACCAATCCATAACTGCAGCAGCAGCGGGGTGTCTGACGTGTGCCCACATGATTAAGAGTGAACAGTCGAGCAGCGTTAGCACCAACATCTGCCAAGCTGAGAGCGACACTTTTGTCCCCGTATTGTAAACAGGCCGACCACGGAGGAAACAGATGAACGGGCTTTAATTTGCACACACACACACACCAGTGTGAAATGCACATTTTCACCGAAGACGTGCGGCTCATTTGACACACAGCTGGGCAAGTGTCAAGGTTGTGCAGATAAATGCTTGCCTGCAGCATGAGGAATATATACGCATTTCCTCCAGGGATGAAAACCCTGCACTGAAACAAAACGCAGAACACAATAACACACACTATCTAACACAAAAAGTGTGTTCATTTACTCTAAGAAACATAATCATATGGACTCACATCACAATTTGTAACACTGAATTTATAGAGTGAAATCAATTCATTTTAATGCAATTGCAGCAATCAGTGAGTTTGTTAACAAAAGCAAAGTAAATGTGCTTCAATTTTGGTGAACTTTGACACATTTCTAAACCATCTTGACAATGCTAACCTTTGTGGGATTGAATAAAACAATTAGCTATATTTAAAATAGTCACACTGTCAACAAAATTCAAGCATCACCGATTTTGCTTTTCATTTTTACAATAAATAAAGCTCTCCTGTACTAATATGTCACTGAATTCAAGTGGAACAAATAAGAGATTGGCTTCTGTCATTATTGATGTGGAGCTTCTGCATTATCATAATGAGTCAAAAAAAAACTTTAGAAAAATACTAACAAATACACTGACTGATGAAATTGATGATGAAAAGCAGCACTTTGTTGTACCCTACCCTGGACCTTAAAAATGGTTTAGTGGAACATCACCCCGGCCCTCAGGGTGTAATAGAGTCTGCTGGGTGATGCACAGTAGCCCCTGGCTGTGATCACTGTGCCCTTTGTGAGTGTGAGCCCAGCATGTGAGCCGTGTGTTTCTATGTCTGTGCATGTGTGTAAAGCACTACTGCCTGCCTGTGTGATGGATGCCCCTCTTTGTAGCACAGGTTAGAAGGCATCCTTGATGGGATGGGCCAACTGTTCATCACTCCCCAGCCTCCAACTCTCTCCTGCCTCTCCTTCGTCGGTCCCCTCCGCACCTCCATTCATTCTCCCCTTCCCCATTCCAGCTGTACATGACAAATGGCCTACACAAGAAATGTGCTCTCCGATATCTAGCCATTTTTCCTCCACCACAAGCTTTTCTTCATCCTTTCATCTGATTGCTTCTTTTTCTTTCCCTACCTCTTTTTTTTGCCATCCTCAGCCATCCATCTCTCATGGAAGGTCGGTGGTTAATGAATCGCCAATGTTTTTCATTTAGTTTCAATCTAAAGCCTGACAAGGAAGACCTGGCTTTGCTGAACTAAGCCAAATACTTACCTCTGTTCAGTTAAACCAATGGTGGTGTAAAGATGGGTTTGAAAGAGATTTTACTTTTATTTATTGGCACTTCTAACCTCGACTCGAACTTTATTCCACTGTTTGCATTCAGCCTGATTTATTTTTAAATTCATCCGGGATAGACAATGCTGATCCGAGATTATGGGAAAGGAACTTTGACAAGAATTTATCTGAACAGAGCTTCAATATCCGGAGTAGATCTTGATTATCTAAGCACACATCCTCTGTGATGTGTTGGTCGAACAACATTAATCTGTGTTTACCCGCAGCTGCCAGAGAAGACACCCTGGGATTTATGCACACACTTGCCTTTTCACTTTGGTGTAACTGCTCTTCCCGCTGCTACTCATCCACTTATCTAATCAGCGAGATGTTAAGTGAAATGCATTAGGGTTCAGCATCACACCTAGCCATTACCGCTGAAGCTTGTTGCAGTTTCACTTTTCACTGAGGCGATGAGCGGGGAAGTGTAAAAAAAAAAAAAAAAATCTTGAGGATCTAAATTATCATCCGTTGACGCCAAAGAAAACGTCTTCTGGGACGGAGACGGGGCCGTCAGCAGGCTCGTTAATGGGGGCGACTTGATAAACGGAGTAATTCATCATCAATTTCCTTGGCAAGGCACTGCGGAGACAAATTCTCCGCTCTTCTGGCATGCAAAGGGAGGGGGGGGGGGTGTCCTGTCCTTGATGATTAATTTGAATAAACACAGCTACATCAACATTAATGCTGATTGCTGATTAAGTTCAGATCCATTATGTTCCCCCAACTGAGATGCCTCCCTCCATTTTTCTTTATTCATCTATTTCTCTCCATCACCTAGTCATTATCCCTCTGTCTAATTTTCTCTATCCACATCTTAAATCTCTGTGCAACCATCCGCAGGGATTGTTATGAGTGTTTGTTGGCATCAGGTGTTAAAAGGGTCTTGTAGGAAGGCAGTTAACAAAAGACTAAGCCAAGATAATAAGCTGTG
The DNA here is from genome assembly GCF_963691925.1 of Scomber scombrus. Lineage (NCBI taxonomy): Eukaryota > Metazoa > Chordata > Actinopteri > Scombriformes > Scombridae > Scomber > Scomber scombrus. The sequence goes on along the minus strand of NC_084992.1, from coordinate 19,643,332 downwards.
CACACTCTGCTGATAACGCCTCATCGTACAGCTACAGTATGCCTGATTATACATTTTAGGAACCCTATAGTCATAATAGACTAGCTGGCACACTCCTTTGTTTATTCTCTGCCAACTTATTGAACTGGAGAGAAATTAAATCAGGCGAGGTTAATATAAGAGGCTAACACTATACTGTAAATCTTGATATGACTAAAAAGCTACATACAGTTCCTCTGGATTAGTGCTTGTCTAGTGGACACTGAATCCTATTTGCGACAACAAAGCAGGCCCTATAAGGAATTATGGATAAGGCCTACTTACATGCATCCCAAAGGGCCAACACAAAGCATATCCACCACTGTAAGCACACAAGACTGCCTTCATTTGAAGGAAAAATCCGTTCTCATGCTGATGTTTTTTTTTTTTCTTCTGTCCAAAACCCAGATTAAAGTTATTGAATGCATTGGCCTCAAGCTCTTGAAAACAAAGACATATGTCATTAAAGCCAATGTCACCTCTCCCTATGAGAAGCCTGGAGGAAGGTTGGTAAACCATGCTGAGTAATACTGCCAGTCGTGCAGTAAAAGCCAACTGGGTTGAAAATGTCCACACTGAGAATATTGCCCTTTACAACGGACCCAGCTATTGACAAACAGACAAATCAAAGAAATAAACTGCAGACCAAAAGAGGACATAAACCTACTTTAGTATGACAAGTAGACCCACAAACCTACAGACTCACACATGTGACAGAGGAGGAAAATGAAGTTGCTTTCATTCACTGTTGCCGTTTGAGTCTGTTCAGAAAAATCAAGCTAACTAACAAATAATTACAGGTTCTGACAAATTTAAAATTAAATACTGACAGATATCGATTGAACAACCATTTAAAACATGGTCAGGCATCATGGGTGGTGGGTGATACATGCTTTTTTCCCCATCACTTGATCCCAATCCCATACAGTAAATGTTCTCTCCTTTCTTTATATATTGCTGTATATCATCTTCTTCCTCCCTTTTTCATCCCTTACCGAGATATTTCATGAGGCATTGAGAGTGCATCTTTCAAAGTGGCTGCGGCGCCGTTAATAGTCAGGTGAGTGTGAGGGGTTATTTAAATCAACCGAGATGTGGCGTCTGAGTCCCCTGTTTATCACGCTGTCAGGTGGCAGCTAGTGCTGATCACTAGGACCAAAACATGATCTCTCTCCGACACTAAAGCCTCTACGGGTTCTTAATCTCCTGGGTTAGCCCACCCTGTGACAGCAGAGTGTTTCTGTGCATACAAATTGCTGCTCCACTCTGCTCTCATCCCATCAGGTAGATAAGTGGCTCCGGCTACTGCTGCCGACAGACAACTTTTATACGGGTTTCAAGGCGAAGACAAGTGGATATGGAACCACACACAGGTCATGGTAATCTTTGCCCCTTCCCACATGCACACGTGCATACATGTATGTATGTACATGTACAACCTTGAACAGCCACACAGTGCACATTATTCTCAGCACAGCTCTTGTGGATACAGCTGCACACTTAAAAAAAAAAAAAAAAAAAAAAAAAAAAAACATAGAAATTCCACACCACTTTCTAAGTGCCTGGGAGGCGAGAGCAAGGAAACATACTGAAATGCCCTGAGAAGTTTAATTCTAGTGTTGCCATGACGATGGTAGAGTCAAGATATGCCCTTAGCCCTAATGAGCTGCATGGGCTGACATGGAGGGCAATGAGGAGGTTTGTAATAATAAGAACATGCACAGAAAGCAGACCTGCATATATATGAAGTGGAACGCTGTGATGGACATATAAGTGTGTGTGTGTGTGTGTGTGTGTGTGTGTGTGTGTGTGTGTGTGTGTGTGTGTGTGTGTGTGTGTGTGTGTGTGTGTGCGTGTGCGTGTGTATGTATGTGTGTGTGTGTCGGCGTGTTTGTTTTTAGGAGCATCACATGGCAATAAATTTCAAGACACATTTCTAATTTAAAAAGATGCACTGTATAAAGCGGTTTTCAGGTCAAACCAACAACTGTGCTTGCTCTGGAAGTAAAGTCATTGCCATTCCGATGCTTGTAATCCATCACACGTTCAATCATGCATGCATACATACCACATCCCAAAAAAGTGAAATTAGACTACACTAGTAGTAGCTTCAGGCTCTGGCCTTTATTAGGCAGGATGGATGTAATGTAATTATAGACCAGTGCTTGGCAGTGCATCAGACTGGATGCTGTTTGTGATCCAAGACCAGGTCCTGCAGAGTCAGACCACCTGTGGTACACAGTGTAATGACCACTCTCTCCAGTAAAACTACAGTAGAGGCTCAACAAAGACTAATGATCTATGCTGACAAATTGTTATTTCTGTATGCAGGCTAACACAACTCAGTGAGGAGCTCAACTTAAGAGACTCCAAAATGTCTTTTCAAAGAATCGGGTGATGGTAGAGATGGGATTTCAAGAAAACAACTCATCAGCATATTGTCCTTAATCTATTTGGTAGATTACACTTATTTTCTTTAATTTCTACTATGTCGGAGTTGTGCTGTAGCAAACCCAAAGCGATTAAATTGGTCTCGACAGAGCCTCCTTTTGATTTTCTGTTGAAGAGCTGGAGAAACACCTGCTTTCCAATAGTCACATTCAAAAATGAACTCGCACAAGAGAAAGAGCTGTCCAGTCTGAACTAATAATGGGTGGTCTGTAGTATTGTGTTATCAAAAAGCAGTGTCAGTGAGCTTTGGTGAGAGAGTGACAGAAACCACAGAGCTTGTGTACAACAGATTTTGAGCTGTAACAGATGATTGACTTTGTCAGGACACTCATAAGCCAAATCAAAAGGAGTCCCTCTTGAAGTTTCCCCTCAGCAGAAATGTCATTCAGCACACAGACAGATGCAGTCAAGTATCAGATTCAAATCTGTAGAGCGGGAGGAAGGATGCAGATCTGGTTTTCATAAAGAAATGTGATGCAGATTAATTTACTGCGTACCTGTAGATTTAATCCCTTTCTATATAATAAACACAAACACCCTACATCTGGGCTGGTGTGAGGATTCACTGCAATGCACACGGGTACAACTACAGAGAGTTGGTGGAAAACTAATGACAGATCTCTATCACAAGGCTGAGCATCCACAAGGCATTCACAACTGAAGCATCAATGTTTTCCTTTAAGTTAACTATCATTTACCCAAGAACTTAAATGACTTAGTATCCTAAAGTGCAGCCTTTTTTCTTTCACTTGGTGGATATTAAATGTTTGAATGAAACTCTTCAAATAGACTTTTGAAGCTTGTGTGGAAAACATCAGTAAATTCTATCAGCTTGAGAATAACAAATATTTAATGTTATATTCGCTACGAAAAGTTAAAACCGAGAGATGAAAAAAAATTCCCACCAGCAGCGAGTGAATCATAACAAATTACTGTTGGTTTCAACTGTTGGCATTACTCTATAGCACGACTGCTGCTCTCCTCCTCTTCAGGAAAGAGAGAGAGAGAGAGAGAGAAGAAAAAAAACACGAAATGGGGTAAAAGTTTATGAATAAAAATAAATCATCAGTGCAATCACTAGAGTTATTCCTGAGAACTGTCCAAACCAGTGGAGTTAATTTTAGCCATGGAGAACACCCTAATCAAATCAAGCAGAGAATAACGGAGAGACTCCAAACGTACACTTTCCCTCTCTTCTCTTTATGAGCTCCGTCGGGCTGAATGAGTGGATTGCCTCAGGCAATATGAAAATCTTAAGATGTGGGGAGTCTTCATCCTCACTATCCCTATCAAAATCCAATTCCAGAGTCCTTGCTGTATGCCAAAGTTATATTTCTGTTTCCATTATCAAAGTAATGTGGACCCCACCATACAGATACGTAATGACAGCCGTGGTGAAGTTCTCCTTATATTCTACATTACCACTGGATCAGTAAATCTTTATTCTGTGTCATACGCTACAGGAAGCTTTATTATTACGGCCTTTGATTACACTTGTAAAGACAATATGTGCCTTAATCAAAGACGTCGTAGCTAAGGAGGGAAGCAGGCTAATTCCCATGGCCCAACGAGTATCTAGTATTACTCCATACAGACATATTCATCTTCACATCATTTCTCCCCGTCACATCATGCCTAGTGTTATGATCCAAACATTGCATTGCCTTCCACATTTTTTCAAGCTATGTTATCTCCTGTAGTGGACATTGAGTGAACAATGATTTGATACAGGTTTCAGTAAACTTCTACTAAAGCACATTTCTAAACCCAGATGTATGACTAAAAATATACAACATACATATAAGACAGTGTTGTTTACCTCTTGTCATATCATAAGTAGACAGCAGTGGTTAACATCTAAGCTGTAATAAAAAATTGATGTCAGAAGTGATATGTTGCTGTATCTATAGCCCAGCAGCGGCACCTTTGTTTCTAGTATGTGTTGTTAATTGAATCAGACAGTGAGTATGCTCCTCTGCCCACCTCCAGCCTTTCCCTGCTCTCCTACCCTCCTCATCTACCCTGCCAAGAGAAGAAAGCAGCTTCACCCTCCTGCCATCCTCTCCTCCTCCAACGCAATCCTGCCATCTCACCAGTCCGCTCTCTCTCTCGCTCTACCTTTCCGCTTCTCCCTTTATCTATCTGTCCGCCCACACACGCTTCCTACCTGCAATTTTATCATTCACTTAACCCAGGCCATAAAACATGTTTTGTATCGTCATCTTCCTAGATGAATTCTCAATGCCTGTAAGTAGATTTTTTTCCTGCTTTTCATTGAATATTTGCATATTTGTCGCAAATACAAAAGCTGTCTCTGGGGAACAAGTGATTGAAATGCTGTGCTGGTAATAGAATAGTACATAACGTCTACATTTACCAACAGTGATTGCTGTTTGAATGGAACACGTTCAAAGATGAAGGCGATACTGTCCTGGTGTTTTGTTTTTTTTACACTCCTGCATTACTAGGTAGATAGGAATATTATAAATAAAAGGCTAAAAATGCATGCAGTCATAGTATGTGTAAGTGCTCTGGATAAAGCAGACACACTTTGCATGCTATTATAGCTATCAATCTAGGCAGGAATAAAATAAACCTGCATGCTTGAATATCTATTGCTTCTGCCTGTGACTTCAGAACAGTCAACCTTAAACATGAACTGCAACAACCAAAAAGTATAATCAAATAGTTTCATAATACAACCTCACATTAGCAGAGCATCCTCCCTGTCAGGTCACTGTTCAACACATCCTTCTGTGGATCAAGTGAAATGATGACAGCCTCCACATTACTGGTGTGTTCCATGCCTGAACTGCTTCTGCCAACTAACTAATGAAGAAAATGATAAATCTCTAAATATTCTTTATGCCCAAATGACCAAGGTCTCTTTTTTTTAATCACTTCTGCTGAACAAAGCACTGCCTTATTCCTTGAACTCCCACTTTCTAAAAACAGAATATCTGATATTCTAAGATATTTTTAAGGTATATTCGGAGCAAAAAAATAACAGTCTTTAGAGAGAAAAGATTGAGGATTTTACTCAGGGAAACAATGTAAAACATGACTGTGATAATAACAGCAAAATTGCTGTGAATATTCATTGTTGGCACCCGTGCCAAGCTACCTGTACGCCTGTCAGTTGGTGAGGTAGCAGAACAGATCCATCAAATATATCTGTCTTGCAGTGTGTCGGTGTATTTTGATGTCAGTGGAGCCTGGAGGGAAGCCTCATTAGTCTAGAAACTTCAACACATGCAGGCTCACAAGCATGCATGAGCGCACTGACGCCCGCGCAAACACTTTGTGTCTCCAGTGCAGACTTTGATTGCATTTAGTCACTAGTCCAATCTCACTGAATTCTTGTGTTTGCGTTGTGAGAAGACGGATATTACCAAACACATTTATTAGCTCATTATGTTAGAGATCAACCAGGTCAGGCCAGCAGAGGAAAAGCCAGCTGTGTGTAAAGATATTAAACACATCAATGGGAAGTATTTGTTATTGAGCTGAATAGATTAGAAATTGCTAAAAAAGGAAAGCTAAATAGGGAGTGACGCTGAGCCAAAGGGGCAGCTGTTAGGTATGAGGCAGGGCAATGGCTCTGATGGGATGCCATTTATGAGCGTGTGCATTCATACTGACCCATTCATGACAAAGTGGGCCAACAGTCATCTATCACTCTGTCTGGCTGAGTGTGTGTCAAGTGTTCGGGTCGCACCACCTGCTGCAGGTGGAGGCACTGTAGAGTGGCGGGCGATGACCAAATACTGAGCTCTCAACCCTGGCTGTGTTTCATCTGTCGGCCTCCTCTAACCCACAGCTAACAGATCCACCACACCTCCTGTCCTTCACTGTGACCTCAACTTCCACTCAGCCCACAGAGCCAGGACTGTGATATTGTTGCAGCCATATTGCAAACTAACATTTTCCTATTATTACTAGAATTGAAAGAGGCAGGTTGTTAGTTTCATTTTTTTTTTAAAGTTACATGCATAATTTTCACTGCTTCATAGCACAAATAGAACATAATAGAGAGGATCAGGAGGGGGTTAACTGGGTAGTTAATCAAATTATAGTTGCTCACTAATGACTTTGGCTGGTGCTGAGTTTTGATTCTTTTAAAACATACTTTCCCATGTGCATGGTCTTAAATGTAAATCTGCATTCACTTGTCCAGATTTACATTTAAGAGTTGTTGTGATCGCTAACAGTGGGATCAGTCATTAAGTCACTACGTAGCCCTGTTGTTAGCCGCTGGGGATTTAAATTACATACATACAAAGAAAGGCAAATACACTTGGTATTTTCAGGCTGCGTGGATCAAAAATTAAAGGGTTGACAAAGGGCATCTCCTGGAAAGAAAAACAAACATGGAGAGAGTCTGAGAGAATGATAAAAGTAAACAGCCAGCCACCCACCCACTGACAAACACAACCAACCCCAATCTGAAGCGCTTCATGTGGAGGATGTTGATGTCGTCTCCCCTGCCACCTCCATCACAAGAACAAAAAGTCAGAAAAGTCTGCTCTGGCAGCAATCACTGGCTGGGTGGCTCAAATCACAGCGCTATTGTTTGTCCAAAAGCACAATCAGAGCTGTATTGTCACAAGCCTTGTTGTACAAAAAAGGCCTGTGGCTTCCCAACACAATTAAAAGCCTTTGGACAGTGAGCTGCAGCGTTTGTAACACTGCATCAAACACACAGAGGCTTTTCTGTGGACGACAATGACAGAATTCATCTGAGGTGGACCTGCTGTGAACGGTTCCTAGGGAAAAGACTCTGCTGCTCACAACAATGTACTGTGGATACTCCAGGTGTGTGTGTGTGTGTATGACAAAGCTACACAGTGTTTAAAAAAAGGAGGTTCAAAAGTGTGCTAAGATCACACATATATGGGTTTTTAAAGGTCGATAAAGATATCAAGGTTTTTGGACCACAGCTGCCAAAAGTCAATATATGCATCAATAAAAAAAAGACTAAAATGATGATTTTAAAATCACAGGTTTTTCCCCACAAATTGGCACTATGGTCCATTTTTACACTATGAATATATGTGCAGCCAATATATGAGTAAAAGTGGCTCCATAATACATGATGATGATTTGATGTTTGTGAAAATGTGGTTTGCATGTGTTCTTAAATTTGCTTTAAACCTCACTTGTGTTCCAATTGTGTAGATACTGTAACTAGATTAAGTTTTTTTTTTTGTTTTTTTTTTTTTTTTTACAACTAATGATTGATAACATTTTTTTAAGCATGCTTAAATGTAATCATGAACAATAGGTGACCACCCATGATAAATCAAACATTTTCAGCCTTGTGTTATGAGCTGATTCAACATAAAAGTAAATGGACATGTCAGCCTCACACTGATATTTATAACTCTGCTTGAATCCACACATCTGCAGCAAAGTAAATGTGCTCACAAAATACTCCTACAGCTGACTTTGAAACCAATAAAAGGACACAAAGGGCTCCCGAAATGTAACATGCTCCCACCCAAGAGAGCCTCCAGCTAAAAGAAACAGCCTGCTGAGAAATAGCAATGAGCTCACCACCTCGAAGGCAAGAGTGAAGAAACTGAGAGACCCCACATCAACAACTACATTACAGCAGGGTTGATGGAGGGGGGAAAGAATTGAAAAATACAAAAGAAAAGCCTGTAATATAAATTCTTTAAATTCTCTTTGTGCTTGTCTCCCTCAGCTTTGTCAAGTTTCTTTGTGTAACAATACATGATATTTGTATTTTTAGCTTTGCTGTTCCTGTCAAAGTGTAGTTAATATTTAAAGATAAAAGGTAAAACTAGCAGTGTTGGATTCTCTCTGCAAATGAATGAGATTTACACAAGCAGCGTACTTTTCAGTAGTGTTTTCACTCATTATTTCCATTCTTAAATTATTTTGATGTCCTATGTTCATTTTTGTCTTATTCCCTACAGTTCTTTCATTAAGTGTGTCCACATTTCCAATTCCATTTTTGTTGAGAGAAAAAAATATACTAATAATAACATGCTCAACATGTTTTGTACGTGTCTGTCAACTGTGAAGGGGAAAGAAATAAAAAAAGGTATGTTGTTGTTCCCAATCAGAGCAGAGGCTTCAGATTCAGCCTCTCCACAGCCAGGCTGATTACAACCTGTTTAGAATGGTGATTACATAGAAAGAGGGGAATGTCAGGATGCAAAGCAGAGGCACAAGCAACCAAGGAGAATCAGTGTGTGGAGACAAAACAGTGTGGGTCTTTTGGAGCATCACAGAAAATAGATATTATTATCATAAATCAATTTAAAGTGTTTTTTTTTTTTTAAATAGGTGAGGATTAATTTGTATTTTAATATAAGAGACTGTTAGGATGTTTGTTTGTTTTGGGTTTTTTTTTTTTTCTTTTATACAGCATTGAAGTGGAAGACAACTACTTTGACTTGCTAAGATAAGATAATATAAGATATTGAAATCAATCTCTTTCATCTAACTCTCCAGAAGAATAAGCCTGGGTTCCTTGGTTTAAATGAACTCTGGAAACAACTTGATTCTATTCCTCATGGTTTAGCAGTTATGATCCAGGAGTACTTAATGCAATTTCCAGCACACCTTGTACTGTATTTATTATAGTAGTTTTGAGGATATCTCATAACAGGAAAAACAGACCTGAAAACATCCTACTGAAGAAATTGTGTCTTTTGTTGTTCAGATTTTTATTTTTATTGAGCAATCTCAATTTCTTTTCTCCTTTGCTAACCTTTCTGCTCCCTATGCGCTTCATTTATCTGTTTCCACTACAAGTTTACGGCTGGTGCCTTGTATGAAATATTAAAGTGAACTTCTACAGTGGAATTGCTATAGCGCTACACAAAAGTTTTACTTATGACAAAATAAGAAAAACTCTGCATTTGCTTCGCTACGGTTATATTCTGAAATGTTTAAAATATAAACAATTTTTGTAAGAACAACAGCAGTTTCAAAATACTCGTAGTGCCCACTGACTCTGGAAGAGCATGTTGGTCTGCTGAATAATGAAAGCGTTGCATGCCACTATGGGGACCAGCTAGCTGTCAAATCCAGCTCAATGTAGCGTGAATAACTTCAGTGGAGATGCTAACTGACACTAATGGTATCTACTGTGCCTCAAGGTTTTTGAGGATAAACAAATGACAGAGTACTATATACAACTTTAATCATATGAACCATGCAGGATGACATCCCTTCTCCCTGCAAAACTGTAACAAACAGCTATTTGCGTCTTCATTTTGACATCAGTATGCTGCTTCTCTGTTTTTAAGAAAATTCAGCTCCAGACTTAGTATTGGACATTCAGTTCAAGGCAAAGTAGCTGCTTTTGCCTCCAAAACTCTCCATAATTTATTAGATTACTTCAAATCAAAGTCAGTTGTATTTATATAGCCAGATATTACAAATTTGCCTCAGAGGGCTTTACAACCTGTACAGCTTAGACCCTTGATGAGCCTCATATGCATTTACTGAACCTGATCACCATATGTGCTTGACACAAATTTCGGCTGCATTATACTGCAAATATATAGTCCATATTATTAAAAAAGCATCATGTAATTGTCTGTAACAATATAAAAAATTGCATTCTGGATATCTGAGTAACAATGATAGTTTCCATAGAACAAAATACCCAGAAATGCGTCCATTGCTATCCACCGAGTATTCTCAAAGACCCTGAAAATCAGGCAACATAGATTCAAATATGACTGTCTCTATACCGCCATATATAGCCATAGCTTCCCTTCACGCACACATACCGAAAACATTCATTCCGAGTCACACAACACCGACCCCGCATTCTTACAATGATGAAGATGTTGTGTAAGTCGTATGGAAGGTCGTCCACTGCTATGCCCATTAAACCATGTTACACAGTAAAGGCTGTTTGTCACTGTGGCCCCTGTGAATCAGAGCAGTCCTTGGTTACACCCTCAGGCATTTATCAAAGGTTCTGTGTAGATGGCACAGTGTCCTTGGAAGAGAATTCATTCTAAAAGGGTAGAATGCACATTAGAGGTCAACAGCAACTATTTATGTTTAAGTTAACAGGAAACACAGAGTAAAAAGGGAAACTGTAAACAAAGTCTTACGCATGTACAAAGGGATAGTTTATGGGTTCCTAAGTAAGAGCGGCATTGTCTGTGCTTGAATAAAAGACGAAAAAAACATTCATAGAAAAATCCATTCAGAAATTGTATTTTTAAAAATACAATACGAGCAGCCACTCTGTAGCTTAAACACGACTTTGTCTTCTTTTTTATTTGTATCTTCACAATTACTATAAACTACTTTACTCTGGACAGGGAACAACAACTTTTCAAAATAAATTCCAAAATAGTTGAAAATGAATCTTCTTTTAGAAATATATACAGTATTTTCTAAAAAAAAAAAACACCAATGCAAAACAAACCTGGTCAAGCAGCTTAAAGACTGCAACATATCACACAGTCCACCATATTTTGAACTGAATCCCAGTCTGACTAAACTGGTTGCACGCAACATAACAGGAGTAAGTAATCACTTAGAAACACCTGACATAAAAGTTGCCAAGTCTCATTTTTCAATATTAAACTTTGAAGCATTGTCACTGAAGTCAGAATTTGGCATATAATACTTCATATTTTGTCCAACAGCCGGCAGCCGTACAAATTGGAGTGCATATCAAAAACCTCGACATGAGTGAGAATGTGTAGTCCTGGCAAATCAGCTTCCCTTACGCTACTGCATCAAACAAGTGGGCTGCTGGGAATGGACAGAATATCTCTTTTCTATTTGTTTATTTATTTATTTTTTATTACTGGCAATTCTAACGTAAAGGGGACACAAACACCTGTCAGCCCTCCGCATGACATGTAGACTGTTTTGAATTCCAGTCAAGGCGCTGATGGGGCCGGAGCAAAATTGAGCTATATCGCTGTCAGAGGCTGTCAACACTTTAATAACTGAGAGCTTTTCTGCCTTCCTCGCACGCTGACAGGAATGCAGATATTTTCTTTGTCTGTTTTTCTTTCTCTTTGCCCTCCCTTCCACACACCTCCATCATTCTTCTTTTACGCCTCCTTGTTTGGGATGGAACAAAAACAAGGCAATTCCTATTTCTTGTGCTGTGAAAGGCAGACTGCAAAGGATTTACACACGTAGGTAAGAAAATCTAAGTCGGTGACAATGTCTTGAGCTATTGGTAGTGTTCTGCAGGCTGTATCCACATGCACATTTTAATTAAATCATCAAATTGTGTGTTTTTGAGAATCTAAAGTCCTGCATATGGCTCATCCTCCTACATGTGTGACAAAATGTACATAAAGCTTCCTGCATATGTACACTTGATGTATGTGAACAAGATGGGTTGTGTTTTTTATATTAATTCTTCATTTGCAAATACATTTGTGAATTTTTAATTATTGTTTCTAATAAAGTCCATGTAATTGTGTTTTCTTTATCTGTGCAAAATAATAATGTGTTTTCTTATCACAAACCATTTAATTCAATCAGGACTGAGATAATTCTTGCATCCACAAGGTGGCAGTAATGCAACACCAGCTGCCATAAAACCCAGAAGAAGAAGAGAATTAAGACACTTCAGACTACACATGTGCAAGGCCATGTGACTGCTTCTAGTGTACCTCCAAATCTTCCCTGAGTTAACTATGGCGCACAAATTGCTGTTTGTCTTCATTTTCTTAGCTGGCTTTTTCTTAGCTAGCTAAGTTGGCTGCAAGACCCAGTTTGGCCTGCTTTAATCCCGATAAACCCCACCAATCCATCAACATGTTTCCACTGTGAAACATTACCATAGTACATACGTAAATGTCATTATATAACTTTATATCCAGTCTATGAACGGTGCAAGCTGCAGCAGGAGGTAGCAAAACATAGACTGCATATACAGATGGACGACACCTCCAGCAAAACTCCAGGAAGAGTGCTGAACTTTGAAGCCAGTTTGACATAGTGGTCAAACTGAGATTATTTCCTCTCCAAATGTCACAACAACCCCTGCAAAATGACTCGCTTTCAGAATTTAATCAATTTAGTCTGATAACATTTGGAAAGTCAAGAAGAGCTGCACAATTATTTTAATTATTTTAACTCCATTACAGTTAGCGGAGGGTTATACCGGAATTAAGCTGTGTTGGTAGCCTAGTTTCTTTGTTTTGATGATTAGTTTTGCCCTCGTGGTGGCCTGAAGCTGGGTCTGCTCAAGATGTTTCAGAGCTAGCTGAAGGCTAGTGGAGGGTTAGCCACAGCATTGCCAGAAGGGGCCACAGTACACTAGCCTCGCACTAGCCCTAGTTCTCCGTGTGGATCCAACCAGAGCAGCAACTTGGTTTGTTATTCAGGTTAAAGTGAGAAAAAGCAGCGTGTGTGTCCAGCAGCTGTATGAAGTGGAACCTGTGGAGGAAGCACTAGGACTGTCACAATGAAACGGTCTGTGGTGGTGGCGAAGGAGAGGGTAACCAATCCGCCATATTGACAGAAATGTTAATTTCGTACTGATGCCCATATTTTATTTTAAAGCCTTTATTGGCCAATATCGATGACACACCAATATAACCATGCATACCTGATTAATCGATTAGTTGTTTGGGCTTTGGGAAAGACAATTTTCTAAGATTTTATACGCCAAGGTGCAACAAAAAAGTGTCTTTTTTTGTTCCAACCAGCAGTCCATAAACCAAATATATACAGTTCACTGTCACAGAGGACTAAAGCTGCGTTCAGACCAAAAGCATCTGACGTTTGATAAATGGGCAATACCTCCATCTAAAATGTTTATGGAGTAAAATTAAAATATACTGGGTGGCAAAGATTGGACATGGAATATTCTACTAATTGCCCTAAGCTCCACACTGCTGTGTTTAAAGTTACCCTCACAAAAAGAGGGCTAAAAAACAGGGGGGAAAAAAGGAAGATTTTAAAAAAACTGACATGAAATTATTTTTTTAAATTTTTTTTTATCAAGTGCGACCCACTTTATCCGTGATGACACACCAGCCTTGTAAAAAATGGAGGAGAGACACAATGAGGTTGAGAAGATGAGAAGTGTTGCATAACTGTCTCGTCTACATTAATTATCTCTTAGGCAACAGGATGTAAACTTTACACTTAATTGAGAGGTAACGGAAGACAGAAACGGTTAAACAATTATAACTTTCATTCATCAACACTTTCTATTACTGAAGGTGTATTTTTGGTACGTGTTGGATTTTGTTGCTATATCAGTGTTCATATGTTCCAGCATCAAACAAGCCAGCTGTATACTGGTAGTAGTGGATCGCTTATGACTCTTCAGAGGGCTGTTTCAAGCATTATGATAACATAACAATGAGAGGGATTGAAATACATGCTATAAACAATGAACTTTAATAGGTTGCACACGTCTTTGTCTCTTATCTAACATGTTTACAAGTAAACAAGATTGGTTAATGAATTGTCTATTAAAGAAAGGCAAGTAACATGATCTCTACTGAATGGTACTAGAAATTAATTTTGTTCATAATGATAATATGTATTCGATCTTTCCTACATACTCTCAATGCAGTTTGATTTTGCTCCAAGGGATAGCCTGATCCAAATCCACACACTGCATATCCACACACACACACACAAGAGGAAGAAAGTATGAGGCAGAAGAAAACCATCAGATGAGTGATGACGTTCATATTTTTAGCAAAGTGAGCAAATGTCATGCCGTTGTTCAGTGTGTACAAGTGTGCGTGTGGGCATTGCGTAGTCACTGGCAGGATGACGCACTTTTATGATGTCATCTATCTGGAACACATTGGATTTAATTGGTCGGTCGTTTCAAAGACGCATGACTCTTTTTTTAAACATTTTTTTAACAAGCGCATGTAACACACACACACTCAATCATTTCTGCTGCAGAGTGGAATATACTTCACTTTTCAGTATACTCAATGAAGTACACAAAATGTTGTGTGATTCATATCAAACAGCACAAGGACTCTTAGATCATGCACACAAACATATAGCGACATAAATTTCATAGGCTCCCCCTTTCTCTCACACTCTCCATAAATACACTCTCTCGGAGCTATTGGCCCTCCAGCTCTCACAATGTTCTCCCCAGCCCGTACAACATGAATCCTATTGTGACTGCGTAGCGATATATCAACCATAGCCTTATAGCCTAGCTGTGTCCTACCCTCAAGCAAACCTTGTGTTCTTCTGGTTTGCAGGCGTTAGTAGCGCTGATAACACTCTGGGTCCACCGGCCCCCATTTATCACCTCTGAGTACCACCTCACCACACGCTTTACTCAACAGCAACACCGCAGGTCAGCCAAGGAAAGGAAATTACAAATGCAACGATGTCACTTTTTCTTCCACTTGTTCAATTTAGCTTTGAAGTAATGGCGATCGCTCTCAAATATTATCATGGGGTACTTAAAGCTTCCATTCTCTGAAACCATGATCAGGCTGACAAGGATTTTGGATTAGAACTAATGCAAATGATGTGCAAACACTAATCTCTTATCACCCACCTTCACCTATATGAACACCAAGGGAGAGCTACTTCAAAATGGTGCTTTATGTTTGCCTTAGTTCATATGGATTTTCTACAACTTCAAGTTTGGGATACTGCAAAGTGGTGAACATTACTCAACAGTGTTTATGCTATACTGAGTACTGCATGCAGTGGCCTGATTTCTGAGGCGTCATGTCATCAAGAAAAACAACTTATACTTTATTTTGAAAAGGCTATAAAAAACAAAGGTTTTACTTGTTTGCATGAGCATGACAAAGACAGTCATGGAAAGCACCACTGTATAAAATGTTTGTACAAGCAGTAACATGAAACAAAGGAGGAAATCAATGCATTACTTGCATCCATGTCATCAACCTCCTAAAACCTGGACTATCTCCTCAGATCTCTTACTTCTACTCAACACTTTACTGTTGACTGTGGGCCATGCAGTCAATACTGTTCTGATAGAGATATAGAGAGAGGAGAGGGGCTTCTATGAAATCCTGTGCCAGCCACTGACATCCAAACATCCATCCAGGAAACATTCACACACTGTGTGAGACCACAAACCAGGAAGCCAGGGTCCTATCAAACACTAGCTAGTCCACCATAAAACAGCAAAGCAGCAGCCTCAGGCACCCTACCAACTAGACTCTTGGCCCTTGTACTGGTGGCTCTTTTTTTTTTTTTTCTTATGGTTTATGAGATGGGATATAACATAAACCTGGCTGCTGAGATGGTAGAAAACATACTTTTTAAAACCCACAATGTCTTATCATACAAGGTAATAGAGATGGGCTATACTGTAGTACTTCTAAAGTGTAGGATCCTTAAACCAAATGCCAAACCAAACTAATAACTACTCAACGTCTCACACACAGAAAGCATTACAGAGCATGTATGGAAATGTGCTGCAATTACATCTAACAATAACACAAGTGTTTCCAGAGGACACTTAGAAGTGATGAATATACCTGGATACGGCCTCAATCATGCAATCACAATGTTACAATAAACCAAACACTTACATTTGAACTGATTTTTCAACATCACTGACGGATAGCAAACATCAATAATGTCATGGAGTCACAACCCATGGCAACGACAAGCGTGCCCAAACATTTTCATCACTTTTAAGTATCCTATGGAAGAACTTCCATTACTGTTTGGTGTATTTGCAGCATGTTTCTATGATGTGCTGTGTTGTCTGTATTGTGTTGTGTGGTCTGAATTTGCAGCACGTTTTCTAAATGCTGCCCATGTGTTGTTAAATTGATGAAGATGTCTTCTTAATTTGCTCGTGCTTTGTCTATTTGCATGTGTTCTCAGTTACATTGTGTTGAGCTCATGGGGCTACATAATATCTAGTCTATAATTAAAGGACCCAATATTATGTAATACATTATTAACAGTTCCTTCATAGCCTCTTAGACTGGGAGAATTTAGACTTTAATTAGGAACACATATTTATTTTATATATGTGTTTGTGTGTGTGTGTGTGTGTGTGTGTGTGTGTGTGTGTGTGTGTGTGTGTGTGTGTGTGTGTGTGTGTGTGTGTGTGTGTGTGTGTGTGTGTGATGGGGGGGTATCCATGTATGGATAGTTTGGATAGTATGGATTATTTGTTTTTACATGCAAGCACGTGTACATGTTCAAAGCTACTGTATGCATGCGTCTTGCCGCATAAATATATGTGTGTTTGTGTGTATGTGTGTGCGTGTGTGTGTGTCTCTGTTTGTGCGCTTGTTGTTGGTTCATATCCAGACAGGTTGATTCATGGGCCTCATCCCTCCTATTGGGTTGCCTATCGATCAGGCCGGCTGTGAGCTGCTGCTGACCACGGCCTGGGAACCACACAGCAGTTATTGCTAACAGATACACAGTGGCTGCGGTGTGTCAGCATGGGCCCTGGAGCCTTAGAGGGTTGGGCTGAGAATGGGGTGTGTGAAAGTATGGAGTGATTAATGTGAGAGTGAAGTCAGCTGGGGTCGGATACAATTGAGCAGGAAATTTGAACATAAAATGAGCAATAAAACATATATAATAGATTCAATAATAATACAAATGATTAAAGACTAGCATGTTTTCTTGAAGGTAACAGCAAGCTTATAGAAATATAGGATGGCGACTGCCTCCACCATAGTCCATTAACGTACATTGACATTAAATCCGTGCTTTCACTTAACTGAAAAATGAATTCTGCATGCAGTGATAGATTTGTTTAAATGCAACATATCAACGTGAGTCTTTGTTTAACAGTTTTTCACCCTTATTCCATCAGGTCAGATCTTGTGTTTTTGTGTTTGCAAGTGAAAGAAATAATCTTTTGACTCCTGTCTGTGCAGTAGAAAAAAGACAGACTCTTTACATTAGCAAAGGTCAGATCAGATCTCTGCAGTGACAATATATAATCTGATACCATCCTCAGAGCTTTATGTTATGCAAGACAGAGAAACAGAAAGAGAGTGGAGTGTGGAGAATAGAAATGTGCCCGAAGGTCTGTCTCTGTCATAATAATGTATGAAATACCCAGCATTGCTGCGTCTTCTGGAAGTTAAAAAATAAACTTGCACCAACACACACACACACAGATTATTGACACCTGCATGAGTACTGAGCCCTGTGTTTTTTGTTTGGTTAGACAACATTCAGTGAAAATGTGGGCACCTAATGCATAGACCACCTGGAGTCAAGTTTTTTTTGGAGAGGGCTGTGTAGGAATGAAAAAAAGAGCAATATTAATTGTAAGATGCTATCTAATTAGGGTTCCAAACTCAAAGGCATATAAGCCCATTGAGTTTGTGCAGGTTTATTATTATTATTATTAGTTTTATTCTGGATTGAATTAGAGTGTACTAAACAAAACAAAAAGACAATTGGACCATAAAATTATGCCATGATGGATTTGTTGATATTTGAAATAACAAACAAATCAACATTAAATTTAGCATACCACCTTTCGGAACTGAGCTACACAGTTCTACTATAAATGGGAAAATATGGTCCAAATCCATGGTCTCCATCAATCAACAAACAATTGTGTGGCAATTGTGATTAAACTCATTGTGGACATCCTGCACCATGTCTTAAATATACATGCCAAGTTTCATTCACATCTGATGATGTTCTATTTCCATAAGTCTGTCAATAACTCCAGTCAGAGTATTTACTTTTGCTTATTACTTTTGGAGGAAAATATGAATAAACAGCATTGAAGTGTTACTTTTTTGTCAATGAATTCCCAAATGCAGTTACTATATGGTAGAAAAGATTGGATGTTATTTACTCTAAAGGTATGTTATTTACTATATGGACATCTTTGTGTAATTTGCATATACTGTAATAATGAAAAAAGTTCCTTATTCAAACAGAATCAAAACTAGCTGAAGTAACTTTGCTTGGCTTTGTGTAGCTTGAATCCTGCACCTTTCATTTAGTCTGATTGAGTTGCTTCCTTCTGTTGAACACAAAAAGGTTTGAATCCACAAATTGCTTCTTTCAGCTATAATATACATTGTTTTTGTTTGATACTGAGTGTGTCTGGTGTTTTGCAGTCTACACACATCTTTAATAAGCCAATCAAAGGTACATTTATGAATGTTAATTAATTATTTGCTTCTGTGTGTTGAATTGTGTTGTTGTCTTTTCTTAGTGTAGCTTTAGGAACACTCCATCATTTCATCCCCCTGTTTATTCTTTCCATTTTATTCTTTGAGGCATGTTGTAAATTCTGTTTCAATATGACCACTATAAACTCTAAATCATGGAGCCAAATGGCTACTGGGTATACAGTACCACATAACCACAACTATCAATAACCACAAATTATTTTTCTGCCAATCATACGACCATAAATCAGGTGCTGTTAGGTCCCTTAACAAACTTCCAAAACCAGTGCAGCTCCTCTTTAACATGCAGTGTTTCAACTCCATCCATCCAACCCTTGTGTTCCAACATTATCACAGAACTCATTTAAACCACATTGATATAAAGTTGAACAATAAACAGACATGATCCTATCACCTATCTCAGACACATACTTATGTCTGCATAGTGCCGCTGTGCAGAGTTCAGAGGTGTGTGCACACAGTCAGTATGAGCCTGCAGGAGTGGACGGTCTGCTGCTGACTCTGTCATCGCCTCCTCAGACCCACAGTTGCACTGTCACGACCCTGAGGCAACACAGGCAAGTGTTGCTCTATATGTGTGAGTGAGGACATCTATGCCAAGTTAAGTGAGTCAATTATGAGTCACTTCTTCAAAGGGGAGCTTCAGAGATATACAGTTTTACATTTAAAGTTACATTAAGGATTAGATTAGTATTAGTAGAAGTTCATTTTTCTTCATGAATCCACTTAAAACATTCTAATCAACTGCGTTTATCTCCTAAAAAAGAAAAAAGTCCTCTACAACACAGCAAGTGGTGTGTTATATGGACCTGAAAGCTGCAGCAGTAGTGCTTATTGGAAGTAAACAGAAGATGAGCTGTGTTGTTAATCATGCGCGATAATTCTAATGTGCTATAACTATATTATCGCAATAACAAACACACAGTATTGCCACCTAGAGAAGCTCGTATTTCATCAACAGGAAATCCACGGCAACATAGTGGACACTGGCAGAGCTCAGGCCACAGAAAAGTATGCAAAACTGTCCCCCTGTGGTGATGCTTCTTATCTCCCGTTTGCAGTGTGCACTCACAGCATCATATACATCAAAAAAAGGAATGAATGTAATCACGTTAGGGAATGGATGTAGTCAATAGAAAATCATAACAGTAAAAGTGCACGGATGGATGTGGGTGTGTGTGTGTGTGTGTGTGTGGTCTGTCATAGGCTACTTTTGGGGACACATTTCTGACCTTGGATCTGTTAATTGGAGACAGCTTTTCCATTGTGGACAAAAGCTGTGTCACCAATTGTCAAGTAGTGGTGATGGTTAGGGTTTAGGTAAATCTCCAAGAAATGAATGTAAGTCTTTATGTAATGTCCTCCAAAGTGACCATTGTTTTATATGTGTGTGTGTGTGTGTGTGTGTGTGTGTGTGTGTGTGTGTGTGTGTGTGTGTGTGTGTGTGTGTGTGTGTGTGTGTGTGTGTGTGTGTGTGTGTGTGTGTGTCTGTGGTGGTGTGTGTTAATGTATGCTACTGGCCATGGGCAGGACCCAGCACCAGCTGTTGGTAATAAACCGTGGCTGTTATTGAACGCTCCCTCTAAGCTGTGGAGCTAGAGGGCACCAAGCCCCATCTCCAGCAATGGTCTGGCCCTATACTTAGCAAACACCCCTGCTGCTCCCATAATATAACCTCATTATTCTGCCCTTTTTTTTTCTCCTTCCCCTCACATGCTAGCTCTTTCTCTACTGCCTCATGGAGTCAAATCAACCTAATAGATCTACAATGAGCCTGCCGAGCATTGTAATGAACTTCAGTCTTGGGCTAAACACAAACACCAAAGGACAGGGTGTGAATGGATGCCAAGGAGGAAATGTGAATGTGGATCACATCGTGAGGAAAAAGCTGTGTGTTACTTAAAACAAAAGGAGGATGAGCTGCAAGATCAGGTCAAGTTGTATTTGCGTCCGTTTGTTTTTTTCCTTTTTCTCTCGCCTTGCATCCATACGATTCTGCATCCGTGTCCTTGCGAGTACAGAGTGCACAAGCCATACGCTTCCAGCTCGCCTCTTTGACATGCTTTGTTCTCACTGAACCTTTAATCTCTGTAAACTGTATTCCCTCATCTGTCTTTCACACTCCCATACTCACTCGCTTACCCAGGAGATGTAGGTTTTCCCTTACAGAGCAAAGTATGTCACGCCTTATTGTATGTTAAAGAATCTCAACACTCATAAAGTCAATGTTTTAACATCCACAAAGCTTACATAGCTTCTTCAGATACTAAAAAAAACTATTTCAAGAGACATCAAATTCCTGTTAATTAGTAGATGCTTTGACAGGAAGTGTGTCTCTTCTACGCTGTGATCTCTGAACAAGATGGAAAGATTAAGTCACGTTTTTCTTTTTTTCCCCCCCTTTTTTTTGAGTGAGGGAAATTAAACTTGAATGTTGGTGGTCTCTGCGACTTCTTTGATTTGAGGATTAGAGCTAGGGACTGTTCATCGCTGTCTTAACAATTACTCTGAGGCTAATGGAAGCGGACGCCGTTAATCTTCACATGCTGACACCAATGTAGATCTAGCAGTGCTCTCCATCTCTTATTCCTACTGTGCAAGTCTCACGTTGCTCAGCCGAATAAACTAACAGCAACAATCACACACCATCAACACACCGTCATTTATAACAATCCGACGCAATTTCTCAGCAGTCAAGATATTACAGTTTAATTTATTCGTTTGAGACATGACTGGGATGAAATATAACGGCAGCAGGTTTGATTGATTACCGTGTCAGGGATTTCTCCAGCCTCCAAAAAAAAAAGAACGTGGAATGTCAGCACAGCAGTTACTGACTCCACGTCAGCAACATAAACATTTTACAAGTTAGGATTTATTGTCTTTAGTGTTAATGATGTCATTTCTAAGCCACACCACAGTCACACTGAATATACAGCCAGGCATTTATGGTTTTATATACTGGGAGAAAGGGTCAAATAAGCAATTCTTATTCCCACCCAGCATTAACATCTGTCCTTACAACTTGAGTTCTTAGCCTGACAGAGATGAGTCAGTCCTGAATAAGATGTAAATCAAATCCAAATCCGCTTCAGATAGAAAAAAAAAAAGGTTACAGTAACAACAAAGATTGTGCACATTATGTCCCGGAACCACCTACTGTAAAGCACAGACAGAAACATCACATTAAAATAAATAAATGTGAAAGGAGTGAGGCGGATCAAAAAATAATATCCTTGTCCATAACATCCAACTGTATGGGTATTCGTGGGTGGGGAACAAGCCAGATATGGTGTCCAATGACAGTTTTAAAGGTGAAATATATGACAATCACCCCCCACTAAATGTAGCACTAGCAGCAGCATCTCAAACCAAAACAAATGAATGCGTCGCTTGCTCGATAAAGTTAGGGGGGTAAAAAGCGGCTCCTAAACTGACAGCTCATGAAACTCATATCTACCTGTCAAACCAGGCAGTGCTGATCAGATATAAATAAAAATGCTGTTACTACATTGTCTATTCCTTCTTGTTTTCTGACACATATTTTTGTTTACTCTTCAGCTGTAATTTTAGTAGGTGCACAAATAAATCTATTTCAACATACATATTTTAACCTTTACTGGTCCAAGTTTCCACTATTTAAGTCACTGTTGTATTAAGACAGTGAAGCATAAAAGGGTATAAATGGTGCCTCAAATGGTGCCTCAAATGGAGCAAATGAGTGGGCATTTAACCGTAGTGAGTTAAACTGGTTCCCTGTGGTAGGGGATGAGAGCTGGACGCCTTGAGTAGTAATTATCTCAGGTAGCTATCTCATTACCACCCTCCTCTAGTATGTAAATGTGGCCACAGGCTCGGGTGTAACACTGCAGATTGGCCTTTTTTTTGTTGTACCGTTTCCGAGGCTGTGCTGTTTATCACCAGGCGGGGGGGAGAAAATAATTTAAGTACCTGTTACATTTCCGGGGATAATGTTTTAGTGTCTTAGGTTTTCTACAATTGTGGCTGATGTATAAGACTTGTTCAATTAAGTGGCCAGGTCGCTGCGATCAAACAGAACATTGCCTCAGTGTGAAGCATTTTAATGATGAAGGTGATGAAAGGAATTCATACATTAGTAAAGTTATGAACCATTTCAATGTTGGCAGCGGCCTGCTCCTTCATGTCTGTATTCTCTTAGAATAAAGCAGTTGCAGTTCATTATGAATTCCCTAACTGTGTATAAATACCTATTACCAGACTTTGAGAGATGTATGAAAAAAAAAAAAAAAGTCTGAATTAGAACAAATAGCTCGAGGTATTGGCACATTTTGTGGGGGGGTCATCTGACTGCTGAACATTCTGGAGATATGTTGAGAAAAACAGTATGTTCTAATAAGTGCCACCCTCCACCCAACCCAGAGCCTGAGTCCTTTACTGTCTCTCCCAAATTGTGAATGTGTGGTTCACTGAGCATTCTCAGTACTATGTGTGGAGAGCAGGCCAATCCCAGTGCAGCATCAGCTTGAAGAGGCTTCTGCTGGCTTCTGACTAGCCAGGGGTTGGCATTCAAGGGAGGGAGAGAGAAAAAAGCGATGCTAATCATCTGAGCGGTGGAGAACAAGGCTTGAGTCAGACAGACAGAGACGTACACAGAAAGATGTCTCTGTCTCTTTCAATGCCATTTTTTTTTTTTTTTGGAGTCAGAATTCAGCAATAGGATAAGGATCTCTGCTTGTAGTCTGCCTGCCTGGCTTTACTTCTAAAGGACGACAATTACCTCTGCCACCACCTGCCTCGTAAGCCTGGCAGTGAAGAGACAAACTTGACTGTCTACAAAAGAACTGCAGTATGAACTTCCAGCAATGATATATTTTTGCAACACTGATTGTCAGACTGTTTGACTGACGTGCAGTTGGCTGTGACATCTGCTTCCATTTGAATTTCCACTGTATTTATTAAACGTTGACAGACCTCAGGGGAATAATGGAGAAGGGTGCATGCTTGTACACATCTGGCAGTTTTACACCGCAGAACCAATTTAATACTATACGTCAAATTGACTGACTCCCTTAATGAACATTTGAAGTTTTGCACAATAAATAGTCTTTATTAATTAATACATCTGTGTTTGAAAAGTATCTACCTATGTGTACACACTTGTTGTCTTTATAATGGTTATTAAGGAGAGCATTAATAATCTAATACTTTGGATTGCATTGCTAACAACTGCTACTACTGCTATGATAATTATTGTTATCATAATCATTATTATACACTGTGTGCTGCTTAGAAACCATATGCTGAGCAGCTTGTGCAATCTCTCCCCTTGTGAAACCTCAAAAGGTCTTTAAAAAATGCTCAGGCACATGAATCACAACATGCCTGAGCCATGATGCATTCGCAGACTGACAATAACAGCGTGTATCTCAAAAGAGAAAGGGAATTATCTCCCTCTTCTTTACCCAGTGGTCTTAATGAAGATGGAACTCGATTTGCACTGGCCTCCCTGATCAAATTTTAATTAGTTTTTTTTGTTCCTTCCCCTCTAAGGATCTTGATTCTTGCAGGGCGGTAAGGAACGGGTGTGGTATTTGAATGTCCGTCCGTACTCTGCGCTGCGCCCTGGGGGTAAACATGTCCTAAACCAAAACTCAAGTCCCCCTACTCTGTTTCCAAGCTGCCACAGACAGACAAAATGCCACATTGGTATTCAGACAACATCAGATCTCTGGGCCAAACACTCTGGACAAAGCTTAACAAGCAGGCACACACACAAAAAAACCATTTACTTATAAGGATCAGGAGATATGCTTGAATTATTACAGCACGGAACTCACAGGGGAAAATATACACCACGGGATTGTACAAAACCTTATTATCATGACTGCATGTTTTTTTTCTCATTACATGCCACACATTCTGCTGTGCCGTAGATTACTATTACAAGTTCATAATGCATAGTGGGTGCTGCGGCGAGACAAAGCTAATTATTAGAAGGCGAGCGATAACACTGACACATCACTAAAGCAGGAGTTGGCTGCTTGCAAAGTGCTGTGAGCGAGAGTTTTTAAACTCCATTCATCTCATTTTCTTAGTGTTTGTGTGAGGTTCTGATACGTCCCATTAGTCTGTCAATCTCATCCTCCTATCCCGGTCCTATCGCTCGCTCGTGTATTTCGCCCCCACCGATTTCCAAACGCCGTGCTGATAGAAAGTTAGCCTGCTGTGACGTGTCAGCATATCTACACATAAAGCGTCTGTTCGTGTTTTAATAAACGTCTAAATGGTCCGCCGCACCACAACACGGAAGATGAAATATAAGTTGCCTTTAACTTTGCGTTCACCCAACAGAAATTACATGAATGGGGCGGCCATTTTGAAAATGAGTGCAATGTAGAGGAGTTAGCTCAAGGAATGTGAGCCATAAATAGTAGTTGTGTGTCTGAAGTGCTATAAAAAGACCCATTTAAACAAAGGAGGTGCTCAACCACACCTATGGAAAGACTGGTAGGTGTAGCATTAAAATCAACTTGAGGCAAATGAATAATGGATGAATGGGAATTGTATAACACACACAGTATTTTTACTGAAACCCATACCTACATGAGTTACTTTCACAAAATTCATAAACTTGAAAATGAGAAACAACCAACTGAGCACCGGATTCTTATGAGGCAGTCGATGCAGTATAACAGCATTGTACAATACGATATTACTGAAACACAGATTGGTGCCGGGGCTCCAAAACAAACTACTAATTCACAGCAACAGTCGAAATTTGCATCAATGCCTATGTGGCTCCCAAAGTGGGGGTTAAGAGTTGTGTCTTTTCATAGTAAACAGTGGAAAATCCTCACATCAATATACAGTACAAACAACTGAAAGGTAATATAGTAGACAACTTCAAATGGCTGTAAAGCATTAAGAATAAAAATAAGAGAGAGGAGGAAAAAAAGCAGAAAGGCAGGAAAAGGTAGGAAGATTTATTTTCAGCTGTTTGCAATGTTTTTCACACCAACCACAATTAATAGATAATTGGTGGTTTGTATGTGTGTGTGTGTGTGCATGTAAATGTTCCCACACACTTAATTTCACTGCTGTTACCACTCATTCTCTGTGAAAGGTGAGTGAAGTGAGTGCATTGAAAACACCGTACAAAAAGCTAGCAGAAAGAATGGAAAGATGTCAACTTACCGACTTGAGATGAGTCACCTGGAAGAAAAAGAAGAGAGAAAAAAGAAAAGATTGATCAGATGAAAGAAAAAAAAGCAAAATGTCACTTGAGTACATCTGCTTACCAAAAAGGTAGTCACGACAAAATGAGCTACAATAGCACAGGGAGACTGCAATTAGCATAAGATGTATACCAGAGTGCTACTTCACACGTAAGCCTCAACACAGAGCTGCTAATTGTGATGATGGAGGGAAAACGGCTGCCAGGGATGATCACAATGCAATATTCATATTTTCTCTCTCAGAGAAAGTCTTAAAAGGTCATAAAGGACCTCTCAGGCAATAGTTAGCTTCTTGACATTCAGTTTCCATTTCCTCCAGTTCTGCAAGAAGACTCAAACTTATTAAAATAGTTGTTCAACTGTCAAAAAAAATCTTCCTAACTGCAAATATATGTGCATTTTTATTTTTGTTATTGTTGATATTTTACTACCAGATGACCTAATTAATAAAAAGAGAAAAAAAGAAAAGAAAAATAATAATAAAGTTAAAAAAGAGAGAGGACGGCAACCAGTAATGACAAAAACAAACAAATTATGTAGCATACATAAATAATGACTTAAATGAAATAGTTTTTGGGTGAACAATATAACACAATACACATGGCTGTTTGCTTCTTAGATAGATAGATGTAAAGATAGATGTAAACTTTATTGATCCCCTAGGGGAAAAAAACAAAGCTTCTTGTCACCTTCTGAAAAAATGACATGGCACATTCATCTATGGTGGTTCAGGCAGACACCATACAAAGTTACTGTCAGAGTCATAGTATGATAGATGGGATTAAAGTAAGACAAAGAAGAAGTGGTAGGGAGTGGTAGCAAGTCAACATCACCCCCATAGCTTATTAACAGCCCTGTCCCTGCTCATTCTGGATTCCTTCCAATGTTCAATAAATGGTTCAAAAAAGAAGGGGAAAAAAACTGCTTTAATAAACATGAATAATTTTCATCAAAAATATTGATCCGTGCTGTCGGGCCATATTTCTAATTAAAGATTGGAGCTTCTAAATCAGTTGGAAGGCGTTAAGTATTACAGTTGATCAATTCTGGGGCGGAGGGTCCATCCAATTAAGTTGTGAAAAGCAACTTTTTCTTTTTTCTTCCCCCTCCAGGAAGTCAAGCTGTAAACACAGAATTTTGCACATGCTGCAAAATTTGAAATGTCTTAAAAAGTACTCTCTTGTTCATGACCTGTTGAACATTATCCAAGTTGCACAATGTTCTATGAAATATATAGAAAAAAAGCACAGCACTATTGTACATTTTGTGATTTATTTTCACTTAAATGACAGCTAACATTGCACGTTGTGGTTGAAGATAACAGATTGTCAAAGAAAACGGAACTGTCATGTTCTTTTTCTTCTCTTTTTGGTTTATAACCTTTTAGAAGTACCATATGTTTTCAGAGTGTATCTTCCACAATGTTGCATTAATGAATAAATCATTACAACTCTAAAGTATAAGTCTCTAAAACTACAAACTAAAAAATGTCATATTTGATGCACTGTGTGAGAAAAATATCACACAATGAAACCTTTATATAATATGATATATTATATTATTAATGTTTTTTTTGGGATCTGTGTGTTTGAAGAATTTTATTCAAGACACACAATGGAAAAGGTTGTGAGTCTCACTCAAATGCAGTATCAGGAAATGGAAATGCACACCTCAGCCCACTGAGCTTCTTGTTAGTTCCCTTTTATTGCTGCCAGCCATGAACAACGAAGGCTGCCATCCCTACTGGCGAGATGTCTACCATTCCATGTCCAAGGTGAAAAGAAACCTCTTCAGCCCCAGCACATGGGGCAGAATAGGAATCTCAGCCAGAGCAGATGGAGCACAAGGCACTTTGCCTCGCAGTGCCAACCTTGCTCTTGATCTACGGTCCAGACACAAGAGCTGAGGCAGAGCTTAAATGAACACAGTGGTGACTGAAGGCAATGGTGGAAAATGTGCCAGAGGAATTTACGCAATCAATAGGCCGCAGTCTCCCAGGCCTTGTTCGTTAATATCCAGGATTTTGACAAGGATATCTCCAGCTCCCAAGTGCTATCAGCTGCCTTGCTTGCTCAGACATTGACAAACATGCACTTACACATGGGGGTAGAGCCAATGGCGGGGACGAGGAGGAGGTGAGTGTGTGTGCGATACAAGGGGAGCTAAGATAGTGGAATGGAGCAAATGAAGAGATAGTTGGTCAAACATGGCTCATCTATCATGCCTTTCCACTACCCCCAGGCCACCGCCAGCACACCAGAAGAGACATAAAGATGTACAGAGCAGTATACATGCTCCCATGTAATATCATGTCATGGCAGCTGTGTACAAATATAAAGTTATGGCAGCCACGCCATCTTTACAGTGTGGTGCACAGAGCTGGGTTGACCATGTTTTATAGATGATATATCATTGTGGAGAGCTGATAGGACCCAGGGGCAGAGCTATAAAGTCTCTAGTGACCCCTGTAGTATAGTAAATAACCTCAGCTAGATGCCAGCAACAGTTTGGTGCTCAGTATTTCATGGAGCAAATACACTGAGGCCAAGGCTGGTGGGCTACAGCGGCAGCACTGGCAAGTTTGGAAGCTGTGTTGGATTGTAAGCTCCATCACATCTTCCACACACTCTGTCTTCACATTGAATGGATGCTCCTCACTACACCAAACAATGTATGAAAACTTTGTGTGACCATCACTGGAAAAGCAAGCTGAAAAATGACCCTTGACTGGTCTCCCCTCTGCTTTTTCAGCAGTTCAGTCTCACAACAGAGGAGCATTGACCCCTGTCTGCTGTCGATTTACTTCCCATCTCTTACCACTACTCCATTCCTCTCTCTCAGCGCTGCTTAGCTGTCAAACCCTTCTCACCCATAAATGTGGGGCGAGAGGAGTGCAGAGGGGACATGACACACAAGGGCAATAACACATGGGTAAAAAAAAAAAGAACAGTACAAGGTCACATTAAGGGCAAATTAACATTTAAAGGTTACTAAAAATTTAAAAAAAGAGAGAGAGAGACATATTTACAAACAAGTACATGTGCAAAAATAAGACCTTTATTATTAGCTGCAATTATTAATTGATCAACAAAAAATGACCAACTCTGGAATCACTTTTTTTTTTTAAAGAAAAATGTCCAAATTCTATTTAAGCTCCATAAATGATAATATTGTCTATTTATTTGATATTTGAGGATGTCACCTTATGCATTGAGATTTGTCACCATTTTCAGACATTTAATCAACCAAATGATTAACTGATTAATCAAGAACATAATTGACAGTTATAACTATAAGAATAATGGTTAGTTTGAGCCCTTTGATTCTAACTTTTATTTAACAGAGGAAAACAAGTAACATTCAAAACCACAGAGTTCAGATGCCGTTTGGCCGCTTATTGCCTTACTTTGACATTACAAAAAAAATTCAAAACTTTATTTTTTCTCCCCCAGAAATCAATGACACTTGTTCTAGATATAACGGACATGAACAAAATAAATGAGCAGCCTTTATCTAGGCTACTGTAATTACTGCAGTAGCAGTGCAACTGATTTTAAAAAGCGAGTGGTTTGCCTGTAGTCACAATGGTCAGTTAGTGAAACGCTGATTGGAGGATGGAACAAAATCATGTCATGTCTCAGACTGCAGATGCTTAGTGTATCTTTTAATTTAACTGTTCACAGTGATACAAAACGAAAAAATTTATTTCAATTCAAGATTTTAAAAAAAATGGAAAAATAAAAACTGAATATGTGTAGAAAGAACCAATAGTGTGGTTCCTGAATGAAAAAGAAGATAGTGGAGTTTTTTGTTTTTTTGTTTTTTAACATTTTGAGCCTTTCCTTAGCTTTAAAGCTAACTGCATGTACAAACATACAACAGCATTTGTGCTTTAGGGCTGCTGCTTCTGAAAAATGCATATGAGACACAAAGACAGAGAGGCAGTGGGGACATCAAGAGCAACATATTATGAATCAATGAGTTCAGTCAAAACTCCTGGCTCTTGCTTGAACTGTTTCACTGTTAATATTTCATCTCACTACCCTGTCTCTCTTGTACTCTCTACTGACAACAAAACAGCAGCTAAAACCGCTTGGGTCCTTCTTGCAATGTGAACACAATCATTAAAGTTTGATGATACTGGTAACAATGTAATGTTTTTAAGAAAAGTCTTAAACTGCAGGGGGCAAAGTATAGAAATAGGAACAATTGTGCATTTACTGAATCTGTAATGGTCTCTGGGGATAAATCTATACTCATACTCTGACACGTAGAGGTGACAAACCAACTGCTGGAATGACTGTGTGCTTATTTTCCACAACAGTGAGCAAACAAGGGAAATCTGTTGGCATTCTGCCTTGATCAAGATCTTATTACTGCTGGATTTCACCTAATAAGCTAAATGGGTAGAAACAGTAGGCTACTCACACCACTGTGCTCTTGAGTTGTGCAGGGAATAAAATACCCTGAAACTCTGTGAAAGAGGTTCACCACAGACATGGTTTACATTACTGAATAAGCTTTCCAGTAACGGGAGGATTTTTATTGAAAACCAATAAATAAATAAATAAATAAGCTATCTGAGTGTACGATGGTAAGCATCCAACTAAATCCCCCGGATGAAACAAAAACATTGAGACTTAAAAAAATAGAATCATAATTAATAAATAACAATAGACAGCGCAGACTGCTGGGTACAGCAGTGGTAGGGAAGGCAACACAATGCACTGAAGCATATGATTGATATTCTAATTAACTATCTAAACAAAAAGAGACAACTACAATCCAAATGGAAAGTCAAACAAGAGCATATCATACAAGTTTTACACTGATTTCATGATTTTCATTTATTCTTATTCCAATATTCAATTCAAAATAATTAAAAAGGTAATTTGTTGTTCACTGCAGTTTTTATTATAGTAAAATTGAACCTGTATTATCTGGTGTCTGATTTTTGGATGAACTATATGACATCCGCTGTCTTTCCTGGATAAAAGAGTATTAAGATTACCTATAAAAGGTACAGTCACTTAGTCTTTACAAAGTATGACACACTCTGCCAAACACTGAACATAATGTGCCTTAGCTGCTGCATTTAATTGGTAACAGGGCAAAGATCAACACGCCACATTCAGTGAATCTGACTAATTATCTCTAAAGATATAATTGACGTAATATTCCACTGTATGGCCTTTACATGGTATTATCTGCTAATTTTACACTCACCGTCCAAATTCACTCTGATAGTGGGTGTGTGTGTGTGTGCGTGTGTGTGTGTGGGGGTAAATTTGAGTTACATGTGTCTATATATCCATATTTATTTCTGTGTTTGGAGGCAAACAACTACACAATGAAGTGTCACAGCTCAAACTGCTCAACATTTGCATCACCAGGATGACTGCTGTGAGGTTTGACGAGTGCCGTTCACAGAGAAGAAGACTGAGGCTTCTTCTTAGCTCAAGCTTTTCATTTGGAGGCATGAACATGAGCTCTATGCCTTTCAGCGGGGGAAATTGCACATTGCTGTACAAGCTATCATGACAATTCCAAAAAAAGCACTTGATTTTCACAAAGGTGAAAATGCCTGCCAAAGCAGTCAGTTTAATGAAGCTCTTCAGCTGTGTTATACCATGTAGGTACCTACTGATGTGTGGTAAAATGTTACCCAAATACCATGCATAACAATGAAGTGTGAGAATGATTCAAACTTATGCTACGCTGACTTTCAAAGCAGTGCATTTGAACAGGGAATAACATCATCCTTGAATAAGTGAAAAAAAATAAATGAAGATAAATTCCTGAATGTTAGTTCCCATTCTGCCTCTTTATCTCTGCTTTGCTGTTTCTCTTTAACAGTCGCTCTCTCGACTGCTTTTATTGTCCTCGCTTCTTTTGGCAAGTTATTTTTCAAGGCTGAAAATATCTTTGCGTGCAGTGAGTGTCTGCAGACTGAACCGCAGAGTTCTCTAAGAGGGGCACAACACTTTTCAGGATAAAAAAACAAGTAAAAGGTAAGGCACAGCTGTATAAGTGTAATTAGAGTAAAATGATTTATGTCTTTTACAGCTTGGGTCATCTTAGGGAAAGGTTGCTTTCATTGAAAAAATGTATTAGCCAGCAATTCAGATATGCCCCATAGAGTGTCAGTGTTTTTAAAGGTTAGGCCAGTAGGCAAAGCATGCAACTTGCTCAGTATGCACAACTCACAAATGAGCTAAATTTGACTGCTTTAGTAATATATTTGAATTAAAACATCAAACCGAACTTTAAAGAAAATCATCATGACACACTGAATAGGAATGAAATTACAATAATGATAATAATAATCCTGTCCTGTCCTGAGAAGAAGGTAGAAATCACCACTGTATCCTCCCCATGCTGCCACAACCCCTTCAATGTTGAAAGAACAGGGTTTAGACTGAAATGAAGGCACAAAGCAAGCCCTGGGGTGCCATCATTTTACAGGCCAGAGGTGGGCGGTTGTTCTTCATAGAGAAAAGGAACGTAAAATGTCCTATGACTCAGGAAGCAAACTCAGATAACTTCTGCCATGCCTGAGCAGTGCTAGATCCGTCTGATCACTTGAGGATGGAGTCCTCATTTCCCTGGGTTCAAACCTCCTCTGGGCATCTGCTACTGCTGTCTGCTACTGAGTTAATTGGCCCCAACACACACACTGGCCTGGGTTACATGAGGAGAAGATGGTTTGAACCAAGGCCCCCTCTGCCAATACCACAGCCACTGTGGAAAACAACTCAGCCTACCAATATCATTGTTGTGATAAACCACATAATAAAGGAGAAATCTTTTTTTTTGTGCTACTGTAAAAGATGGGTTAGGAATAGGAACAAATCATGGTGTCAATGTCACTGTCATTAATGATCTATTCCGAATAATTATATTGTAAAAAAAAATCTAAGTAACCACAAAGAGAGATAAGGTCAATGTGTACGAATATGAATCCAGCTTAACAAATGTGAAAGATATGAGCAAATGACAAGCAGGATTCAAACGGCGGCAATATGCACTTGACAGATGAGCCGTTGTTGCTCTGAGCTCCGTCTGTGTTTTCCTACTGTATATTTCCTGGCTCATCTTAAGGCGAGACTTGTCAGAGTCTGACCCCTCATCCCTAATCGTGAGAGGCACGCAGGCTCGTTAAAGCGCTCCCCATACCACCAGCAAAACAGTAGCAAACTCACAGGGTGATTGGATGCCGGATTCATGTATTTTTTATGCGTAGTGTTTACAGGAATTGCCCCCCCTCCCCTCTAACTCTCCTCTCTCTCTCTCTAACTCTGTTGTAGGGGTTTAGAAATTCCTTGAAGCTTTTGATCATATTCCAGGGTCATTACTGGAATCCTGAGCAGTCAACTGGGGTTAAATCCTATGTGCCTCCACTGTTGTCAGTCCAAGGGAGAGGAAAGCAAGTGGGAGAGGGAGACTGTTAATCAGCCCAGTTCTGCCAGAGACATAAGAGCGGTTGTGAAGAGTGGATTTTTGGAAATAGGACAGCTACCCTTTAGTCTTTTATGTAGGCCGTCTGTGTCCAAGTCCTAATTATACAGTAAATAGCTCCCATTAAACATATGCAGTAGCTCTGGAGCCGTTAGACTTCTTGTTAGTTGGAGGAACATCTTACTCTCATATTAAATATTTAGGTATGGTTAAATCATTTGAATGCCATTTTGCTTCGGGGTCTTCGGTGAAACTTTGAAGATGTGGGTGTACATATTTATTCACAGGCACAAAACGCCACTGTGTTTCTTCTTGATGCATGGGCAGCATTCATGTACAGTAATCCCAACTCAAAACTGTTGTCCAATTAGGTAGCACAGAAATTGGGGCTGGCGGTAAACAATGATGGCAAAGCTAACAAGCAGACCTGCTGATCAAAGAACAGGTGAACCGGTGTGTGCATGTGAACTGAGAATAAACAAGAACAGGTGTCAGTTATAGTGCTACTACTGTTGATGTGCAACCTTTGTATATGTCTGTTGAGACAAATACTGGATGGATGGATGGATGGATGGATGGATGGATGGATGGATGGATGGATGGATGGATGGATGCATGGATAGATGGGTGGATGAATAGATGGATAGTTACATCAGTCTGTTTGTCAAAAGAAATACTGTATCAGTGGGCCATATGGGAGAATATTTTTTGTAAATCCTAAAACTTTTTTTTTCTTTTCTGTGAGGTTTGCATGCAAAGGCGTTCCAAGTCTGGCTCAACAAACTCAACACATTTGCCTGTACTTGTTGTAAATTTCTTGTTTTTCATGAATGTCACCAGTTTATGTGTAGGTGTTTATTTGTGAGATCTGATCATTAGCATAATCAATGCCTAAAATGTCCATATAAGGCCTCGTATTCCATTCTGTTTGTGGGTGAGTTTCATTCACAAAAATGTTAGCATAGAGTAAAAACAAGAATTAGTTTAGGATTGTCAATAGTAGGGTCCCAAAACAATTAAAAACTATAAATGTAATGATGTAGAGCAGCACAGTAGTGATAGTGATAGAAATGAAGAAAGAACACTATTAACTAACTATTGAAGTTGGATGCTAAAAAATGAATGTATTTCCAAAGCCAAAGCACTCTGTCAACAGAGGAAGATAACCTACTGGACACAGACCTGTGGAGAGATGTTTCCAACTACTGTATTGTTGAACTGTGCCAATAATAACCATACTTGATTTAAGCAAAATTTGGTAAACTAATTGGGCACTAGATCAGGAGCTTTATCTGTTTTTACATTATTGACCTTCAAGTAGATGAACATAAGGGCTATGGACCCTGATTCAATGACATATTGTCCAAATGGACCTTGCGGTTGTTGACTTCGTACTGAACTCTCTACAGTGGAGATAACAGTGTTTGGAGTTGGAAATTTCACACTCTATCTTGGTTTCTTTAGTAAACGTATTCTTCATTTTACTGGATAGTCCTAATCCTCCTGAAAGGCCCCTGGGTCATCTAATCATATCTTGAAAAAAAAGGAAAACCAAGAAAATGTTATTTTTACATTTCCACTACAACTTTGTTTGCAGTAGTTTACCATGACCATAACTGTGATAAACTATGCTATAAAATCTATATTGGTATGAGAATAAATAGAAACTTTTCTATATTTATGATATGTTAGTGGTTTCTGGTTTGTTTTCTGATGAGAACATGTATTTCAGTCTAAAATAATGGGCAGTTTAAATTATGCAAATAAAAAACTGGTTTACTGACTAACTGATTTTCTCTCCAAATATTCCCTCTCTCCATTTCAATGAATCAAACAACCCGAGCAACCTAAACCTTTTGTAATTATTAAATGTGATTTAAATATTTATGTCTTACAATTGTCCAATATTTAACAATAACAATTGATTTTTAGTGATTTCTTTGTATCTAGCTGCAGCCACAGGAGGCTGGAGAAAGCACTGATGTCAGGTAACAGAGACACAGTTAAGTGACTGGGATGGGCTGATAGCCACAGTGGTTTTCTGAGGAAGCACTGGTCCTTTAGACCCTCAGTCACCAGCAGGCTTGAGTGGCTCTCCCCAGAGAAAATAAGACTGATGGTCGCAACTGTCATCATGGCTCTATTTGTAATCTGGTAGAGAAGGACATTGCAGTGGATAAAAGGGATGAAAAAAAAGGGAAAAAAAGGGTTTGAGGAGGAAAAATGAAATTGTGTTCCCTGGTATGAATATAACAAAGCATATGTCAGTATTATTGTAGGGAGGGAGAGAGGGGGGTGGAATGAGAGAGTTCTATTGGCAGTGGCTGACTATCTGCATGATACTATGAATATGTGCCATATGTAGATATACAAGGCAGATAATTAAAAAAGTTAATTAAAGATCTGACGTCTTTTTGTTATACTGTTGCAGCCATTTCCAGAGGCAACAGTTTTCTACTTTTAATCAGTATAGTAGGGGGAACAGAAAGGGTCAAATGGCTTTTACCAAAATTCATAACATATGTGTTCTTTGTGAAAAGATCAGGGTGATTTCCCCAATTAGAGCGATTTTGCCTAGTCTTATCAAAGCTTGCTTGTATAAGTGTGTGTCTTACTCTGTTACAGTGTCATTATTTCAACTTGTAAGCCACACATCACGCTTCCTGCACATCCCACTGACCTTGAGGGTGTTCTTATGTGATGTGACATGGTACCTCTTAGTGCTTGAAGCCAGTTGTTTGACCAATGCTTCACACAAATGCATGTGCATGCGTACACGCACGCACACACACACACACACACACACACACACACACACACACACACACACACTCTGATCCCCTTCTTCTAGTGCGTCTGCACATCTCTTTCCTGGACCCCAGTCCTTGCTCTAATCCTTTGGACTCGATGCTGAGGCTGCAGCCTGGTAATTCACCAAATCCCCTTCTGCTACCCTCAGCCCATACCTCTCCTCTGATGTCAAGTGCTCCTTGACAGAACACAAACAAACACACTTACAGCATGACAGACACACCCACATACAAACATAGCAAACACACATCGAGGCTACATACTGTATGCATACAAACCAAAACCCCCACCAAATGCCTCAATGTTTAGATTCCTCAGCTATCCCCGTGAACACTGCTTTATTGGCTTGCAGTGATTTGCTTCTTCAGGGTTTTTAGTTGACAAAGTGTCAGTGTTCACAGCCTGCATAGCTTAGGTATGCTTGTTGCCTGTTTTTCTACAATGAATTCCTCTTTATGTCTCCATTCTCAAACCTGTCGCTGAAAAACATCTGCATTTGATCACCGATTTCATTAAATTCTTTGTTTATTTCTCGCGGAACACCAAACTGCTCCCCAATTTGCCATTATAGAGCCTCCACAAGAACAATGTGTAATTTCAGCCCGCCATTGAAAGCGCCTGAGCGCATCAGTCAAGAGCAAAATGTGGACACTAAACACTGGATACGACGTGATGTGTTTTTCTCTCTTAGAAAATGGAGAGCACATACAATGATAAATGATAAAATGGTCACACCAAGAGAGATTTTCTGCTTCTCACGTCATCCAGTTTGTTATTAAACTGTCAATCTCATCTGGTAAGATTATTGTTTTCATGTGAGGACGACTGTGTTATGATAAAACAAAAGAAATACGTATTTCACTGGGAGATACTTTGGTGTACAAAATGACTGTAAGCTGATTTAATTACTCTAGAAGCACACATGGAAAAAAACATATTTTAAAGTCTATTCTTGTTCACTCTGATGGCATCTTATTTCATGTTGCGAGGTAAATGATACACCTCAGAATCTGTTCATGCAGCCTTTTAAACAGTTACATTTTTTGGATATCTGCGTGATCAACTAGGTTTAATCAGTTCCTCAGCTGGATATGGCCCACAGTCTTCCTGATCATTTGAAATCATTAAAGCACCTGATCGGGGGGAGCGAAAGTCCTGAGTGATTCTACAAGATGTCTGCCAGAGACATGTCGAGCCAATTGTACAAAAGGCGATAAATGGAGAAATTATTGGTGAACTTGATAGTGAGGTAGAGGTGAAAGAGGGAAATGGTTAAAGGAGAAAGGGAGCGGATTAGGAGGATGTATTCAAAGGGGAAAATAAAGGAACTGGCACAATGTGACTTGTCTTTGCATAAGGATAAAATAATGACATTAAGGACACTTTGAAGGTGCTCCTGGATCCAACATACAGACAGCATTTCAGCACCCTTTGCTGCTTTGTGAGGGTTAAGAAGGTTACTTTGTAAAAGCTGGAGTGGCTCTGTTCCTTTATGATTAGTGTGCTTGTTCTGTTAGATGTGATTGGACTAATGCTGTAATGCTCTACCCGAGTTAATGGTCTGCGGTTAGTGTTGCCAAGCCCTGCTGCTTGATTAAATTATTCACTTAATATTAGTATTAGTTGATTAATCTACCAATTAATTGGCTAGGTCAACGTGATTGTAACTGAAAACTTTGTGTACTGGCTGACTTACAAATGGTGTTGGTGTTATTTGATTTTCCCTCATTGAAGACATGATGTTGTACTGTAAACATGCTTCCTGGAGTTGGTGTATTAGTAATGTACTGTACATATTTATCACCACAAAACTTTAGTATTAAAAGTGGTTTTCTTATATTGCTACAGTCATTCCTGCTCAATTAGTACACATTTAATACACAGTATTTTGCGTACCACTCTTAGTTGACAGGTTTCTAGCTTTTTCATTATTTTCTGTCATTGCCTGTGTCATGTTTTCACAAGTTCATGTTTTCACAAGTTTTTTACAGTGGCAAAAGGGTGTTTAAACGTTTTATTACTGGACATAAACATATCAAACCGTCATCATAATTGTTCTATATTCTGCCCATATGCTTGCTCACTTTGTTCCAAAAGCACATATTTTTGTACTTACTGTGATGATGAATAATTACTGCTGCTATTTAGAATAATGCTGCCTCAATTCTTGGTTATCTCTCTGTGTTGTAACCATACATCACAGATGTTTTTTTGTGGAGGGTCCTTATTTGTCAAGTTAAGAAAATCAGTATCACCACCAGAATGTAGGGGGTCAACATTGTGTTTTAAAACTAAAATTGGACAGTTGACTGTGTCTGTGATTCAAACAGTTACTTCTAACACAGCCTCGCACTGCAGGGAGTTATTATTACCTGACTAAATTATAGGAAGTACAGCTAATGAGTGTGCAGTGTGATGGAAACAGTGAATTTAGCCTCAAACTGAATCCTAAATCATAAACTAAAGTGCTGAACATGCTGAGTATATATGGACTGTGCTGTAAAAAGAGTTTGAGCAGTTTTAACTGTACACCTGTCACTGCTTCATACTTAATTATAGGTTGAGTGGAGTATCATGTGGGGGGGGGGGGGCACGTTCTTTGGTCATGTCTTACATGTACCTTTACTGAAAATCAAAAGCACATTAAGTTGATATATGTATGAATAGGAGCGACATTTTCAATTTAAAAGAGAATGTAATACGTTGGCCTACATAAGAGCACACTAAATGATGAGTTGGCAGCATAATTCCGAGTAACCTTTTATTGCCCTTAAAAAACATGTTTCTCTTCATGGTTTATCATCTAGCCTTTATCCATTTATTATTACAAAGCTTCATTGTCTACTGTAAGGGTGTTTGAGTGGTATTTGCAGCTATATTGATAGACATTCACCTCAATAAACCTTCAAAAAGGGTCATTGTGTATTCTAAAGCATTTGATTGTGTGATTAAGGTTTCCAGAAGAGAAATACTGAATTTCAGACATATCAAGGTTGACTTATCATCAGCCAAGTTTGAATGCTATTGTTTTCTCACTTGGCCAAACATAAGTAGTAAATGCCTCAGAGTTCATATAAAGCTCTCTGGGAATGCTTGGTCACACCCTTAATCTTTAACTGCTTCAGTGGAGGTGCTGAGTTGCTCCTAGTGAGCAAGTGTCACAACATGAATATAAAGCTGAAACAGGCCTGACAAACAACAAGGTATTTTTTTTTTGTATTATTTTACTATTGAGCTCCTTAGTCAGTATTTTCTGGGAGTTATTAGTGATAGTAAACATTTATTCACATAGTGTGAATGTTAGAACTGCATCCCTTGCATGGAATTTACATAGGCGCACTTACTAAGAAGACTGGTTTGAAAATTGATAGACTTCTTCCACCACTGCTTAACAAGCTTAAAACTATGTAAATAGGCAAAATGAAGTGAAAGAGGGCTTTTCTGTTAAAGTTAATTTATCCTTTGCAGGCAAATTGGGACATGTTTTCAGTTGTAAACGAAATGACTGTACTGTGATGAAACACATCAATGCTGGTGTTAATATTGATATTTCTTACCAAATGATATATTAAAATGGCTTTTCATGGTTTGAAAATTGCTCAACATGCCAGCTACTGTTTCAAATCAGCCCTGAACTTCACCATGCCAATGCTGATAGGGACTTATCAACATCAGGAAATACATATTTATTAAAGCCCTAACGGCTACATACTGGCACACCCCAAGACATACATGCACATGTCTCTACCCATGCCTCTTGTAGTACAACCGCTAGCTCAGCTACAACAAAGGAAACTTCTTCAAAGGGCCATGAATGTGATTCTAGTGACTGTCAAAGCTCCAGCAGACTCCCTGTGTTTCCACTGTGGACACGGAGAGTCTGACAGCGGCGACTCATGGCTGGTTAGCTCTGATTACCAAGCTCTACATCGCTGTTCATGCTACACTGAGCAGTTGTCAGTCGGTGTCCCCCTAACTCCCGTGTCACATAGTACGTAGCCACGCAGCCACGGCCCCTACAGTCGCTGTCCTGCACTTCTTTCTTCTTCTCACTTCTTTAAATATGCTGGCAGGGAGGGAGCTACCACAATTTGGGTGTGTATTTACTCTTTAATGTGAAAAAAAGCCCTTTTAGAAATGTTTTTATTAATTTTCACTACAATTGAAAAACAGTTGCAACCTCACTAGATGCACTTGACCATTTATTGGAAACAATAAAATAAAGAAGACCTTTTAAAGTGCAAATGTACAGGAGAAGAAAAGAAGACTGACAGATCTAGAAAAAAAAATAATACAAATGTTATAAAAAGGCTGATGAGCTTATCCTGAAGTCAAAACGATGGGAGTGGAGGGCAGAAACTGAATAATTAATAAGTGGATGGAGGGCAGGAATTATGGGATAAGTGGAGTACAGAAGGCACCGACCCAAATCTCCTTAACTCGCACACTGCACACACAAAAAAGGAAAGGAAACCTCTCATCACAGCAGCAACTGTTCTGTGAAAGGGAATGGATTTACATCTAAATTCATTCACCTACTTTGGGTGTTTCATTACAGAGTTCAAGTGAATATTTACCCTTGATGGAGAGACAATGTGATCTCTTTCAGTGTTAAAAGCCCAAAGTCAATTCAACCACATCTGTTCAACCAATTCTGAGACTGAGCTGTTCTCTTACACGGCTAAGCTTTCTGTTTGAAGAACTCTCATGAATCTTAAGAGACAGGTATTTCTGATTTAGTTTGTGAATTAGCTCATTGGACCTTGTGTATAGATAAAGGTATGGGTGCATATGCATAAAGTTTCTGTAAAGTAACTTTCAGCCATTAAAAAAAAAAAAAAGTTTCCTTTTAAACAAGAACTCTACAGTAAATTATGTAACAGATAATCATATACCATAGACTCTTGTTAGATGATTTTCCAACTATTCCAGTATGTTTAGACAGCATGAATAAATGTCATGTCGATACATCTGAGCAGCAACTTTTTTCTTTAGCTGTTTCTGGGGAGAATAATAAAGGTTACTGATGAAACATTGTGTAGCCTCATACTGTTTATGAACTTCACACTGCCTATGCTCTTAGAAAAGCTGAGGGCGGAAAGTGAGACATCATGAACTTTCCTGTAACTAGATATTATTCATATCTGCCTTGAATTGACACCACAGCAGACTATGTGCTGGGCTCAGATAAGACGGCTTGAAGAAGGCTGAACTCATATCAAAACTTTGATTCATTTCACCATTGATGGCTTTACCATCAAAGGTGAAAATTAACCAGTTTTAACTGTGCATGTCTAAAATGATTTATGTGTTATGCCAGTAATATTGATGAGACAATTCAACATAGGCAACGTGGAATCAAGCTGGATAGCTGAACAAACAGTCACAAAGAAATACAGATGGAGCTACACACAGAGGAAATGAATGCGCAAATACAAACAGTACTTGAGTTTGAATGAGCACTGCCAGTGCACTGTTTTACTTTGAATATCCTCAGGAGGGCATTGTTGTAAAAATCTATGTCCTTACACAGAGGCACCTTGAGAGTACTGCAGGTGAAACATGCACAGCTACCTGTGGATGCAGGCCTGTTGCTTGTGTTACCAAAGTAATGGGATTAGTGTAAAAAGAGATTTATTAAAGCACACATCAGTTTAGACAGTTCTGTCAGAACTGTGAATGAAGGTCTCAGAGCTCATTGAGTATTCTGTTTGTCCATGAGGTCACAAGCATACTAATGTCTTAAGTATCTTTTTAAAATCTTTTTCTTCTTCTTTCAAAGCTATTGCACTTGATGAATCATTGGAATGAAAAATGTTCTCAAACTGGCTTTGGGAATTGGGAATGCAAATTATGCACGCAGAGAAATAGCGACAATATCTTATTCATGAAAGTGATTGTGGCAGCTACAGCCTTATGGACACATTAGCATGGGCCTATAACTTACAAAGCACCTCTTTTGTTCTCAATCAACATAAAAGCATAGTCTACATAAAGGTCTTCAACTCTGGCCCATGGCTCCGTTTGATGTCATGTTTCTTTTTCTTTTCTTTTTTTACAGCCCCTCATCAAGATCCCGAGTCCAGTCCTATCATCCGTCTTTCCCCTCATAATATCTCTATCCCCTGGTGCTTGTTGAGGAAATTAGCCCTGGTTTTGATCTTTTCCTGTAATCTGATATTTCTTGTGTGATCTCAGCTTAGAGAGCGTCCGTCAGGGTAGCCCCACTTCTCCGCTGACGTTTAGAGAAGCAGTCATTAGTTATGCACTTGATCTCAGCTGCCAATACAAATGCCCGTCCCCCCCACCCCCGTCCCTCCTCCCCGTCTACCTGCTCCGTGGGTTGCAGTTTCAAACAAGGGGCTCTAATGTTATTCCACTTGCCTCATTGCCTCCGTTTGTATGCTCCGGTAAGCACAAAACCACCCACTGCCCTGTGAATTCTCAAAATTAGCAAGGGGGGAAAATTGAAGCAGAGTATTTTGCGTGGTGTAAAATGTTTAATTCGGAGAAGCTGTGAC
Organism: Scomber scombrus; assembly: GCF_963691925.1. Taxonomy (NCBI): domain Eukaryota; kingdom Metazoa; phylum Chordata; class Actinopteri; order Scombriformes; family Scombridae; genus Scomber; species Scomber scombrus. Next base: position 19,600,723 of record NC_084992.1, on the reverse strand, counting down.
AACCTTTCACCAATTTTCCTTTTCATTTGCAAAAAGAAAATGTGTATGTATTATCTGAATGAAATATAATCAAGGATAAAAGTTGCCTTTTTTCCATTTATGATTACAATATAATAGATGTCACTTAAGTCTTTCAACTATTGATACAGTACATGTGTGCAGAAATTGTACCTGTGATAAAGCAATGTCATGTAAGGTTGTATTAAAGGCAGCAAATATATTGTTAACACTTCTTTTTAAATGAAAACCTGTGAATTTCCAGTAACCTTGCTGTCTGGCTAATTCGACAGTTCACCTTGATGCAGAGCGCGGAGAACAAATCCAATGAAAGCACTGCAGACAGTTGGCTCTGGCTTCTTATCTTAACTAGAGGGAATTATTTTGGTTCACCTAGCTTCAGTAATATATTAAAACCTTTCACTACACAAATCATCTGCCCAATTAAGTCCATTTTGGAGATAAGATAGGTAGCTTTGATCAGTAGCAAAGGAGTTACTTGGAGGACAAGGTCATTGTGATTCATTTCCCACGTGTTTGGAGAGGATTTAAAAACTGTGCAGCTTTGTCTAGGAAAGGTCATGACCTACAATATGCCACGCTATAGATCTTCCTACTGACACTGCGCTGTGCCATGCTGTTCAGAGGTGTCACTTTTTGGATTTAGGCCTCATTTGCATGAAAAATATGAGATCTTCGTAGATTAATTTAAAAATTCCAGTGTCTTCCAAATATTACTTTTTCCAGATTTATTAGACAGATAGATAATAATACATCTTAAGTCATGCATGTTTGAAATAAAATGCTACACAGTGTTAAGGTTATCATTTTATGTCTACATTATTAAAGAGTAATACTAGAGCAAGCCTTATAATCATGGGTTTATGATAATATAAACATGTAATTTATTAAAAGTTTTTTATTTTATTTTAAGAATGATGAGCCTTTCAACACACTTTTCCATTTCCTAAGTGAGTCATTGCCTTAATTAGATTTTTACCAGTCTGCCCATTATTAACTGGTACCTACTCTGTTTCAATGATTATATTTAACTGTAGATTAGCACAGTGAAGTTTAATGTCAAACTAATTCTGTCATAGTTCAGTAATAGCAGCACAGTGGACAACCTAGGACCAGTTATGCACATTCATTAGCTATTATGTCTACATTCATTGCCCTGTAAATCAAGAAGATGAGTTTCCCCACCTTTTAGTATGTTTCATTAAAATGACATGCATACATGCTATGGGGGATAACAGGAGGTGAGCAAGAGTCAAGCTTTTGAAGAGTGTGAATATCTACTAATTGGCCATATGACTGAAACCCTCTAGGGGGAAGGACAGAGCATCAGAACCCAGGTGGAGCTTCATCACCCAGTGAGGGAATAGTTGTACAGCTAATGTGTGGGTGAAACAAGTTGGCATTTAGTTGTGTGCTCTTTTATATTTTGTCAGTGTGTGTCAGTACGGTAGCTCTGACAGAAGAGGCTTGAGGTTCATTAAGGGAGCTGCGGCAGCAACCCTTCAACAATTCCAATTGTGACATTTTAATGAAAAGTAATTTCTGTTATTATTGTGGGTATCATTTTTAGCTGCTATTTTCACATGAATACATAATTACAGAACCATGGATCCTTTTCTCTTTCCGATGGCAATATGTGTGTAATATTGTTGGCTTTTCCTGGTGGCCCCTGATTGGTTGACACCACACCCTGAAAATAAATGGATCCTGGGTGAAAAATGTTACATGTTGCAAGATCAGGTGACTTTCTATTAGATAACATTTAGCCCCCGAATTTAGACAAAACATACATGGATCATTGAGGTACTGTACTGTGGTGATAATTGTAAAGTGAAAGCATTTGCTTAATTGCCACCAAAAGATACTTTTTGAACTTTTAGAAACCACTAGCCTAGCTGCTAGATTGTACAGCAGCATGCTTACAACCAAAATACACAGAGCTACCTACAGGCTCACCTTCACCTAGTAGAAAAGTTACACCATGCCACTGCCTGACAGTACACATGGTGTACAATGTTATAAAGAAATGTGTTAACTCCACACTGAACAGGCTGATGCTTTACATGGATATATTTGAAAGAGATGAGATAGACACAATATGTAGAACTAGTGAGTCTAGTCATTCCTTTTCTGAGAAACTTTTATGTTTTGCTTAAAAAATTGAGAGATGTTGCCATCTCCTGTGGGCAGAGAAGCTTTCCGTCCAAGACAGTAAATATTGTTTGGTCATGGGGGAGTAACATGTTTGTCACTGGCCTTTTTTTGTTGTTTTGCTGTTTTTTGTTGAGCTTCTAAGAATTTAAGTTAGGATTCTACCACTGCTCTAACACCACTCTGTTCTTCAAAGCGCTGATATCATTCTGCTTTCAAATGGCAGAGGCTGGAAACATTACTGTCATTTTGCCTACACACGGACAAGCAAGAATATCATCCCTTAGCTTTTACCTGCAGTTTTAGTAAAGTTATGTTATTCTGCTTTACTCAAAAATGATCCGCCACTAACAGGTTGAAATTTGACGACGTTACCTTGAGTGAACCCAACATTAGAAAGAGTGAAACATTGCCTTTTTTCATATTTCCATAAAAGCTGCACATGACCAGCATCACCTACAAAGACTGTCCTAAGCTGGGCTCAGACTAAAGGAGTTTTTAAAGCCTAACCGATTTTGAAATTGGGTTGCATCGCGCACATAAGGAGTAACTTCAAAGATGTTGTTCTCTTTAATCTCGAACATGCACACACTACAAACTTTGAAAATAACAGTGCATCACAGACTACAAAACTAAAAACTTGGTTATGCATGTGCAGCATCTCTCCTCCACAACCATACATGATATGCACATTTTCCCCAAATTACAGCAGTTATACAGTAGCATGTTGTTTCTTCATGCAAAATTGATTTAGGGTCATTTTTAAAAAACATTCCATTGGCTGAGAAACAAAGTGAAACCTACTGCATGTTAGTGAGAACGCTGCTATTTAACCACTAATGCTTCTGTTCAGTTGAAGGGTCAAGTAGTGGTTGTAGCCCCCTGATAGGAAGCCACAGTCCCTACAATCCAATACTTGTTTCTGCACTATTTGGTCAATCACGTCTGAGTAAGCAGAGTGTATCAACACTTTCTTAATTAGTGAGAATGAGATGGTCCTCTCTTGCGCAGCCACTATATTATATCATTAGATATGTATATAAGATATGTACATATTTAAGTTAAAATTTAGCCCTCTGCAGTTTGAATATTTTAGCTACCTTCATTTGCATTTACGGTTTGGTAGATAGCTATGGCATTACCCTGTCTATTGGATTGTTTATGATCAATACTCCTTTAATAAGAGAAGTAACATTCATTACATCTTTCCTCTTGGTGACTTTTTGTCCTCTAGCCTCACTGAAAGGCCTACTGAAGAGTTATCTTCTTAAAATATGTGCTCCACTCACAGTATAGAACAATCAGCTTGTTTTGAACATCTGTTTGGATGGGTGTGTTTATTGGTAAATACCCTATCTGTGTATCATGGGAACATTCTAACAACCAAGACTACACAGATATTCTACAGCTGTGTTTTATGTGTGCAGGGCAGGGTCGAAGTCTTTAATCAAAGTGTCAAACTTAAAGGTCAGAGTCCATCTAGAGATTTGATTTAACCAGAGCCATCAGCTATGGTTGTATTTTTTTATATATGTATTTATATAGATATATAAATAGGTAAATAACTGTAAAATATAAATACATAAATACAGGGCTAAAATAAACCAAGCTTCTTTCTTTCCCGAGACAACGTGAAAGATGTTTCTAAGCGCTGGTTTGACTCAGTTGGCCTTGCCTCTATTCTCCACCGTTTTAAATCCCCACATATCTTAATAATGTCCTCTCTCTCTTCCAAATCCCCTTATTCAATTATGGCAGTCTCAAATACATGTGTCAACATGTTTCATTAGTCCGTCCTCCTCTCCCACCAAAGAGATTAGCTCTCCCTTCTTTCTTTTTATTTACTAAATGCAGAAATATCATTTTCCCCAGGACAGAAGAAGGGAAACTGAGCGGTGAAAAGGAGAGTGATTATTTTTGTTCATTACATTACATTCTAGTCGGACAGCCACGGCATTTTTTTTTTTCCCTTCCTCAAAAGACTATTACATATTCAGCCTAAAATTTACTTATTCAGCTTTCAATTTTGCTGTAGTCTACAGTTAAATGCTTAGAGAACATTAGAGGCAGTGTGGCACTAGAGCGTGGCTTTAACTCTTGGCTATCGAAACTCATCGCCTGGAATGCTTTTATCACAGAACGACTATTCATGAGCTTTGTGCATTCGAACAATGCTAAGACTGTAGAAATATGATATGAAGCAAGACTGCTTCATCTCAATAACTCTGTATGAGTATACGTGAGTGATAGAAGGAGATGATTAATTCTATGAGTGTGTGATTGCTTTGATGTTCCTTGTGGTAATTGTTGGGAGCTCATGGTCCCTCAAGGGTTTTATAGCAGGTTTTGTACTGTTGAACCAAGCAGGGGAGTATAGAGACCATGTGTAGGCAGGAACTAGATTAGACATCACAGTACATGTGTGCTCTGCAGATTTTTTCCCTGTGACACTACAGCTGTGGAGAGACAGAGCAGTGCTAAGCAAGGTCTCTCTGGTCATTATCATTCTACTCCTGTTACACTCATCTACTGATGGACCTCATCTCTCCATCCCACCCGCCACCTCTTTCCCCTTCTCTATTTCCACATATCCCTGTCTTCATCAGTTTCCCCTCACTGCCTGATGTTGTCTCTCCAGGGAGCAGACTAGAACAGAGAGAAACAAGGAGATGGATAGAAAGCAGAAGATGACAAGAATAAGACGGAAGCAGACAGATATAGACAGAGAGGTGGAGGCAGAAAGAGAAGAGGAAGAGAGAGGAGTTGTACTTCTCTCACATTTGAGATCCTTTGTAATTACTTGTCCTTTGGCTATGCTTATAATAGCAAAATGTCTTAGCTTAGCCAATAACCAGGGAAAATATGTCTGAGGTTTATATGCAGCTCATCTTGTTTCCCTTCCTCATTGCTCTTTCATCACTCTCCAAGCCTTCCATTTCTCATCAGATCTGTAAAGCTATCATTGCTCCTTCATATTTAGCTTCCTTGAGACTCTTACTCATTGCTCTCGTCTTTTTATCTTTCCTGGGCTGCCGTTTGCAGAGAGATTTTGGGAATCTCATGATTTGATTCCAATTGGTGGGGGTACTTTATTTATGCTCCTACTTAAATGCAGAATGTGTATAACTAGTTAGTCACTCGTGAATGGACAGGAACAAAGCAGTTTGTGAAGGTTTCCAACTTTTTTTAATTTAGAAAGGTTAACTGCATTCAATTGAAAACGTCTTTCAGTTCTCTACCTGACCAACATCACTGGTTAAACATTGTGAAAACAGAAGTCAGAAGTAAGGTGAGCAAGTATTCACAAAACACATCATCTTTCTCTCCTGAACTTTTATGCTATTAAATCCAAAATGCACATGAACGTGTGCTTTTTTTTGTCTTGCATGTGCACGCTGTACACCCACCAGAGCCTGCACTGTGCCTCACAATTAAGTCCTGCCTATTTCATTTCATCAACATGATGTGATTAAATAAACAGTACAAAATGGAATTTATGAATCAAGAATTGTAGAAGATAAGAAACGCAGTTCTTATGTGAATCAATATTTTCACCCTTTCCTAACTGCCATTGCTCTATATTTTATTTTAGTAGTCATCCAAACAGCCCTATTCACCTCTTTCCCACTTCCATACTTTATCTTATGTGCTACTCCCTGTACCTTCCCCCATCACACACCACCTCTTTCTTCTTGCCCCTTGTGACCTTAATTACAACATGTAAAAACCTGACCTGATCCAATTTCCAGACTCCAACCACACTACCCCAAGATTAATGCCCCTTTGGCAAAATTCAATTAAGTACCCTTCTAAATAAGGACAAGGAAGGTAAAAAAGAAAAGAAAAGGGCGGGGGAGGGGGGGTTACACCATTGATTCTTGAAATAAAAACACTGGGTTAAAGGTTCACTAAATTAAAGGAAACAAGGGACAGAGGGCAGCTACATATTGTATGAAGAATGTATGAATTTGCTCTGCTTGCACTGGGCTTTGGGCCCATGTTGTGGTTAGAGAATTAATGGCCCCTATCCATCAATGGGTCAATAAATATTGACAGATTTGGTTTCCTTGTTAACTCAATCACTGTCTGAAAGTAGCCACTCTTATTAAAGATTCATGGAACTTAAAAAGTATCTGTTCTTTATAACGCTTGGTTGGCTTCTATCTCCACTCATGTTTGGCAGAACCTTGACGTAACCTCATTAGAACACTTTGCTTGAATAGCAAGTGTTTAAAACATTTTTAAAAAGCATTATAAAGTATTTTTGTTTTCTATTTTTTCTATTACAGCCTTGAGTCACTGGTTTGCTATGGTCTTGAATAAAACTAAATATTGTTGAGTCTTAGAGTAGAGGTTGAGTGCCTTGTACAAAGCAAAGGTTCACCTTGTAACTACGATGCACCCTCAAGTCAGTCAGAGAATAAATTAAGTTTCTATCAAATGAGAGAAATAAAAAATACGGTGCTTCATATTTCACTTATGGGTTGCACTGATTACAAATGTTATGCCCTTCTTCTACCTACTTGCAGGATGGTTAGGTTATATTGAATGTGTTTCCTTTTTTCTTGTTTTCTTGTGAACCTAATTGTAAGCGTACCCAAATTTCAACTGCTTGCTACTTGAATGTTCCTCTCTCTGTAGCTCTGTCTTTGTGTTCATATGTAACTGTTTTTAAAGTGGTCAAACCTTGCTGGAGCATGTCCTCCTTATTCCATTGTATTTACCTACAATCATTTCAATTTCATGACTCATAGGATTTACACAATTGACTTTGCTTCAATGATGTTGGCCCACTGTGTGATATTTTAAACCTTGGCTTAGATTCTTGGGTGCTGAGTGTCACTTTAGTTTTGCTTTTCTCCTCTTATTTGATCACATGTTATGTTGTGATTATAAGTACATCACCCACCCAGCCTTGCAAGAAATGTGTGTGACATTTAGACTCTAAATCTATAAATGTAAATATGCATAACCTAGTTGTCACCTTGTACTAGGTTATGCATATTTACAGACAAATGAAAATAATGTAATTATGAGATTAAATAGGCATAAGTCAATGTTTTTGCCCTTACAGAGGTGAAAGTCTGGGATAAGACTTTGACTTTACTGTCAGCTGTAAAAGATATTATGATTTATTTTGCAAAAATATGCTTACACATTATGTTAAAACTGGGGCAACTGAGGCTCAGTGGGTCATCCACCGATCTCAGGGGTTGGCACTGCAATCCATGGTTCTTCCTGTCTTAATGTCAAAGTGAAACCTAAATGGCTCCCGATGGCTAGGCCAGTAAAGCAAAGTGTGCTCTTAAACGTGACTAAGAGGGTCTTAAAGCCAGTGCCACTGACAGAGCTCTATCAACTGTGTCCCACACTGTACCATTTCTTCTATTAAAATATGGCACATATTGTATCATTTTGAGCACTGCCACATAGAGAAGATCTGCAATTTCATTATCAATTCACAGTAGGTGATTACAGAGCCAGCTCAGATCATTTGTCCTGTTTGTGAATACAGCCCTCAGCCAGATAAATTTAATCAAGGTCAACTGACTGGCTCAGAAGAGATAAAAACGAGTGAGACAAAGTGCCTTTAAAAATATTATGTATCAAATTTTAAGATCATTTTCAATTCATGAAAAGAGTCATACAGTACAATGGTGTTACATTCCTATTCCTGTATTCTAGTAATTCATGTAACAGATCGATGTTTGCTGCTCCTTTTCAGATGCACTGCTTTGTCAAACTCAGATGAGGTCCATTTCTTTATTGCTATGGTGATATTAATGCAAACCTACAGTGCTAAAATAATGATTTTGCACTATTTGGTATGCTTGTGTATGGTATTTTTTTCTCTTTCTATTATGCATGAGTCACTTTACTTTTTACCTTTATGTAAAGCACAGAACTTCTTTTAAATCAAAAAAGGTGCAACCAAAGAAAAGTCATAGTAATGATAATATGATTTATCTAACTCAGGGGCTCTTACATTGAGTTTTTGATTGAGCTGCAATTTATCACACATTGCTGAAAGTCTATAAGGGAACACCTACAGTAAATGGAATAAATTTGTTGTGTGTGTGTGTGTGTGTGTGTGTATGTGCGAACAGCCCTGTATGTCCATCGCCTGGTAAATTGGGAGTTTGCTGTGTGTATGATGTGTCCTGTCAGTTTCTCTAAGTGAGGCTGTCAATAATGAGGCGTGACTAGCCTAGGAAATACAATGCAGGCCTCTGATCAATCTAGGAGAGAGGGGCAGAAGGACTGGGACTGTCACACACCTCGCAGTCTGTCAATGGCTTCACCCTAGGGAGCCAGTGAAGGTCACACAGGGTAGCCTCAGTCCAGCTCCGTCAATCAGCATTAGCTTCATGATTGTGATTACATCATTAATAGGGAACACTCATACATGATTGACCTCAACTATGAATTCAGATTTTTTTCATTTAATAGACATTGTTAATTAGACTGGTGCTTTAGTCTTCCTGTCATTGGTTTCAAGAAGTAGCTTTGGTACTCTCATTTCTGTACAGCTTCAAGCACATAAAACACCTACATTTTATGCTTTTTCATTTTGGCTTGCACAAATCCTCTTTTACACCTGCCTCATGAAGATGGAAAGTCATATTATTGGTTTAGTGTGTTACTACTGTCTTGAGATGGAGAAAAACTATGCAATATCCATCGTAACATTTAAACTTGATATGAAGAGTTTTTGTCAACGTTGCTTCGGAGTGGAAGAAACAGACACTATAGCCAAAGTGGACTCATAGCCCCAAATCTGCTCATCACAGGCTTTTCTCTGTGGGGACTGTGCAAAGCAGATTAAGGCTGCTGTAGATCTCCATCTCTTTCAGCCTGCTGTTGAAATTCCTGCTTGAGTGAGGACTTCTGCTGTGCAGGTAGAGCTGCAGCAGTTACCGCATTACAGCAATAACGCAATAACTTCACGCCCACCACAGAGTCAAGCTGATCACTGCTCCACCGCTGTGTGAGCGGCTCAAGTGGTGGGACATTAATTATTCTCTCAGGCTTGACAAAAAGAATGACGTGCCTGCCTAATGTTGACCAATATTCCTGTCGGCTTCTTAATGACAACACTTGAATGCAGATACATATTTGGACTATAAAGGTGACAAAGAATAGACTACTACAGGAATAAATGCATTTGACAGGTTTATCATATTGATCCGTATATAAGAAAGACTTAATGTTGCTAGGCTAGTGAGTGTCTTTAAGGGTTTTTATACTGAGTATGTTAGAGTCAGTCACCCCTAAAAGTGTTTCTTTAGTCCAGTTTAACCATAGCTTTTGACTGCTTTCAAGAGGCTGGTGGAAGAGTGTGTTAGGATGTAACTATACCATGATGTCAGGTATATTCAAAAAAGTATTTGTTCCAGAAACAGGTGTGGGAAAAGGTGGGGTCGGCTTATAATCAGGGTTACCTTATATTTGGGCCAATATGGTACAGGTGAACCAATTATTTTATAAAATCAGAGTTTTGTGTTGTTGTTTGGGTTTTTTTTTTTTTTTTTTAATGATAGTTACTGTATCAGTATAAATGGTTTCACTAATTTGCGTGATAAGAAAAAAAATTCATTACCGTGGCAGCTTTACATCCAGGCTTAATGTCAGACAGAGGGACCACCAAGCCCATAATGCATTTATGATGTATGCTTGCCTAAATTAATATATACTAATAGAAACCAACAAAGATATCAGGAGGAAATTGGTTTTGCTCATTTTTACTCCCTTTAGTTTTTAAGTAACCTAGACTTAGAAAAGCAGGATTAAGTTGAATCTATGTTTACTCGCTGTAAAATTAGCCTAACTGAATTATCACCAGTTGTCACATTAGATCAAATGATGCTGCAACAAGGCCATGCTTGGTCATCACCATAACAGAGTTGCATCCTGTTGCTGCCCATTCAAATGACAGAATAATGGCATTGCTGGGCAGGACATGCTGCGGTAACTACTGGCTGTCTGAAAGCACTTGAACTGGAAGAACTTGAAAAGGAGGTTTTGACCTCCTCAGACGGCAGTAATACAGAACATTTCCATAATCTGTAATGAGTGTGAAGCAAGGTGTTGCTGTAGAAGTGTGCAAATGTTGTCTTTTTTGTGTGTTTGTTTTTTAATTAAACATTGCTACTGTAATAATGTAGCACATGTTTTGGTGCTAGAAACATTCATTTTAAAGTCATGAATGATAAGGACACATTTTAAGTAACGTTTTTCATGTTCAAAACATTAAGCATATTTTGTTGCCTTGGCCAATGGCTTGACATGTTATGATTCCATTATTTGTGTGTTTTTATGTCCATGGTGCATTTGTTTATTTTTGTCTGTGCATTTCTTAGAAAAGTGTTCATGTATCAACCCATTTCAGCTTATTGGAGAAAGCCTACACTGTTCAAACAAGGCTTGGACAGTGGGTAGTAGACAGAGGCTGTCTTCACTGTGGCACTCAGGAGGAGCATCATTAATTGTATAATCACTACAAAAATAATTTCAGTAACTGTTGAAAATATAAACTATTCATTAGTTTATGATTTAATGATTTCACCAATAATTCTAATTATTATTTAAAATAATGCTAAGCCCAAATAACCGATACTGTTCAGCCTTTTCTTTAATTCAAGGATAAAACAACCCGTCTTTAATTTTAACCTGAGGAGGTGAGTGAACCCACAGAGACAGGAAGAGTTGCCTGACCCCTGGACCTCCAAAGTGGCATCTTTGCCAACTGGGGATATGTCAACATGATGCCAAATTGAAACACTGTAAAAAAAGAAAAAAGGAGACTGAACAGGCCTGCTGAGAGAACATTTCTGACCAACAACTAAATGATGTCCTGAACTAAAAGCATAAATGACCTTTGGGTTAATTTGAACCAGAAGAAAGGACAGATATCTCAGTAAACAGGGACAGAAAACTCCCCTCTTTTTGGCCTTCTTATCTTATCTTTCCTAGATGAGAGGCATTAAACTCTCACATTCCTCGACTCTTGTTGCAAATATAAGCCAAATCTGACTTTCATATAAATTAAATCATTACGTATGTTATTAAATGTTGTTTGTCTTATGAATACATGAAGAGCAGTATAACTCTGATAGCAGTGTGGTAATCTATTGAGGAGATATTCATTTTGGATTTTATTTTTTACTATATGTGACAATACTGCCCCCTACTGACAGGTTAGAAACTCAGAGCTAACTATGCAATAGTATTTTAAACGTATATTAACCTCATAGATATAATCATATTTTAATAGTTAAATTAGGTAAGTAGTTGTATTGGAGTTTATGGAGTATTACAAATGTAAAAATATAAAATGTGAAGAATTTCAGGTTGAATATTTTCTTTTATTAATAAATAGCCATATGTTTTATATTGCGAAGAAAGAGTTATATTTAATGTATATTATAATTATGTTTCTGCAATTTTAATCTAATCGCACAAGTGTTGCTTAACTTAATTTCATTCTCTTTAGAAATATACTTCTATGTCAGTGTGTTTAAAACACACCCGAGACTCTGCCTAACTCACGAGCCAAGACACAATTCTCTTTTCTTTCTTTTTTAACCAACTATATGCATATTTTAATCCTTATTGAAACAAGTTTCTTTTGTTTTGGTTTTACTTGTAATAACAAGTCTCATGTTTCCCAGCATAGAAGTTCATTTTTGTATTTTACACTGCTACTGAAAAAAAAAAAGCTAAGTTTATTCTCAACCAGTTTAAGCAATTAGATTAATTGTATTTGGCACTGAAAGCCTGAAACCTCAACTCACACTAAAACTTTGCTTCAAAGAAGATAGTGACACTTGAAACTTGATTTCTGACAGTTTATTGCTGCTGATTGATGAATAACTTTAAAAGATACTTCTTTAGTGAAGTTGAATTAGCTCTCTCTTAGCATTCCACATTGCAGTAGCCTTGAGTGACCCACTTCGAGCCACTATTTCTTAACCATTTTCTTTATTTTCTTTTATTATTTTATTATATACATATTTTATGTATTATTCATTTATAGGCTTTATTATTCTGTTCATTTATTATCTTGTGCTTTATCATGTATCCTCAAGAAATGTAGCTATTAATAAATGGTTTCTTTTATCCTAAGAGGTTGCTGTGTGGTTTATTTTAGCAGTTGAGCGAGGTCGCTGCTTGGAAGAGAACTTACAGTTATGAGACTGATTAATTGATTACATTGAATAAGGGTTAGTGCTTCTTCCTGGCACAAACAGATTCTAACTAAAAAGGGAGGTGGTGTCGGAATGGGGTTATGTTTTATATTAATAAAAGTATTCATGTCCACATGCTGATTAAAATGTTACATAAATCAGATCAGGAGTAGTGCTTGGACATCTGGCAAACCTAGTCAGACTGTATCATATTCATAATATTAGATGAGAGCAATACTATATGACGATATCTACATATTCGGTAGTATCAAATAATACAGCAATGTATCAGTGTTACTTAACAGCATAATGTATAAAGAATGAAAAGTAATTGCTTTCACACTTATACTGAGCTTCATTGGAGTTCTCGGTTTCTTTTAAATAGCTTGAAACGAACACAGTGGTGCATGGACTCCATAAACTGCCCTCAGTGAGCTCAGACAGAGATGGCTATCTTGACCTGGACCTAGTCTATTACATTTGAGGTTAGATACAGATCTGGCTGGATATTCCCTTCATTTTCCCTCCAGTATCTCCAAAGAAATCTACATTAAACCTGCCAAGAGACAATCTCCCAGGGCCTGGTTAATTTGATTCCCAGTATGCATCATGCTGGCCTTTCCAAAAGAGAAGGTGGTGGTAGCGGATTTGATTCAAATAGAATCCTAAAGCCAAGGGGCGGGAAATATTGGCAATTTTAAGCCATTAACTTGCACAGTTTTTCTATTTTTGGAACAGCAGTTTTATTTATTTAAGGGCTTATTAATTAGTTTGTTTAAGCTACAACTGCTTCAGGGCAGCTGTTTAGAGCGATGCGTCAACACTTTGGAGACTACTGGCCCAAGGAAATAGGATACACTTATAATTACATACAGTACATTGTCATACAATACGTGCTTTTAGTATTTTAAGTTCCTGTTTAAATTTTACATGCTGTTCTACTTTTGAGGTCACTTTGCCACCTCCGTATGATCTAACCTCTGCTCAACAATTAGTTTCAACCAGCTGATGTTACATTTTTGTGTGAGCCAAAGGTCCTCCAGTGTACCATACTAGATGACCATAGTTTAATTTTTAAAGATAAATGTTTAAAATATGCATACATTCTGCAGGGACTGTTTGATCTCTGACAAGATAAGTAGTTATGAAAATGCTCCTGTATAATAACACACTTTTTGTCTCAGTGAAGAGACATAGATCAGATACAATACAATTGAGAAGTCAAGGGCTGTGCAATAGCTGCCAAATTATGAGGATGAAAATTAAGGTCTGACTTGAGTAAGGTAACATTTCAAGGACTTCAAGGATTTCCTACTCAAGTCTTAATGTCTGCCCTTTTTCTCATCACTGTCAATGTTGTGCCAAACATAGATATTACCATTTCTGTTAAAAAAGTTGATATCAGTGGAAGTTTGACCACATTTGATTGGCATTAAAAGTGCCTCAAAGCCAATGTTCTGCTTTTAGTCTCGATTCTGCTTCTGCACGCACAGAATGTCTTCAGTCTTTCATCTTCTGAATCTCATCATAACATTATAATATTTGTGCATGTTATTCTTTTGCATCCAAAGTTCATTAAAACAATCAAAAATAAAAGTGCTTTTTTCTATAAGTTGTGGTGCCAGGTAGCCTACTTATCTATTTGTATATAAGGACAAGTATTTGTTTTTCAATGCAATGATAGTTGACAAGCCTCATGTTATATAGTACGTACTGGTAAAAAGGAGTGGAAGGGTAATGCAAGAATTATTTTAAATGCAATCATTTAAGCTGATGTTTATCTGTGAACACATTCAAGTTTAATTACTTTAGTTGTAAAAGATTATAGTTCAAAGTGTCAGTGACTGTCATGGCTCTTTTAAAATAATAATCACTATCTCATTGTTGAATGTAATCTGTAGCTTGCCAAGCATGTGGCCCAGTGTGTGAGGTTGGCAGCAGTCTTACAGACAGGAAGATAGAGATCAGCAGTGACTAAAGCCTGGGGTTTGTCCTTCCTACAGCTGTGAAGGACAGCCTTGGGTTTGAAAGGAGACTGACATTGATTTTCTTGCCCTGGCTATGTGATGGCTCAGGCACCTGCCTCTGATCATGAACATTGACCAAAACCTCTTTTTTTTGTGTGTGTTCAAAAAACAGGGCTATCCTACCTCACGTGAACACATACTTGCGCGCGCGCGCACACACACACACACACACACACACAGCTGAGAGGCGCCTAAATCCCTCAGTGAGAAACAGCTAATTCGCTAACATGTCAAATGTTTTGGCCTTTACATTTATTGATTTTCCTCTTTTAAGATGTTTATTGGCCTGTCCATCAGGACACCGTATTTATTCTAGCTACAGGGTGATCAATATAAATGGCCGGCTAGGCATTGTACGCTGATACAAGCATAATCAGCTACTTTTCTTTGAACTCTGATGATGTGGCATGCATCCCTCAGGTTATTTACCTTGTTCATTCTGTAGCCTTTATTTAACTTGCATGGGTTAGCCTCGATGAAAATAAAAGGGGAAAAAATACCTGTACACTAGTCGCTTTATTTGATCTCCAAACAGAATTATGAATTAGACCTCTACTAAATGCCTCTGGCCTATTTGGAGATTTATTTTTTTCATCTCACATCAGTCCTTGAGAACACAGGGAAGTGGGTTGCAGTCAGTGACATGCAAACTAAGCCTCAGCCATTTATTCTATAACAACAACAACTTATGAACTGTTGTGTTTTAGCAGCCTTTAGTTTAGATCCCAATGCTAGTGGGGGCAGTGTTAACAGGAAATGCACAACCATGCCCTCCACATGGTGGATCAGACACTGAATGTTGGATGTTGGATGTTGAGATCAGGGCGTGTCTCAGGAAGGATGATGGAGATTGATAGATGCTCTAATGTCAGATTTCCCTTTCTTCTGGTATGTTCTATTATCTTGGTGTGAGCTCATCTGGCTACGGGCGTGCGGCTTGAGTAAACAGTCACTCCTATCTAAGATGAACTTCAGCTAGGGATCAGAGTTAAATGGCAGTTGGTTGTGGGAGACGTTATAGGGAGGCAGAGTAGACGCTGCATAGAGATGAAGGGATTATGGTTATGATTCATCTGCTGGTGGCAGCAAATGTCTGCTGGGGATAGAGAAATATATTCATCCAGGGTTTCAACCAGTGTATTGCAAACCCAGTGGCCTGTATCAGGTTTTTTTTTTTTTTTTTTTTTAATGCATTTTTTAGATTTTTTTTTAACGGCTACAGTGGTGCGGCTTGGTTGGAAACATAGATATAATAGTTGGAAAACCACTTACTGTAACTGTCATGTTAAGGACAGAAAGGTTTAATAGCAGTTGTGTTTAAGAGCAGTCTTGACAATTTCAGGCACCACTTGTGTTTTAGCTTCAGTGTGCAGGCAGCTGACGGTAAACTAACAGAGTGAGTAAGTGGGCAAGCGAGGGTGAGGAAGTGGTGGGTGCTATCAGGGTGTACAGAGGTGTGCTGATTGGTGCAGAGCTGAGTGAGCAGTATAAACTGTGAATGTACATGTACACGTATATTATGATCCACTTTTGGCAAAAAAATACACTTTTAAAATAATAATTGTGCAGTCCAAAGCAGAATTTCTGAAATTTGTGTAGATACATTTTGCTGTTTCTTAGTTACCTGAGTGAGCTGTAATTTAATTCATCGAGCAGTAAAGGTGGCTTTGAGCTTTTCAACCAGCTATTTGATACACTTTGACACTATTTAATTCATTTTATTGTTGTTGGAATGTGCCCAGCATTCCAAAGCCAGTTGGGATTTTTTTTTGAAGTTCGAGTACAAAAAACATTGACATGTCATTTCTCTTGTTGCTGTTGAAAACACAACCTTCCAAGGTTATACACTGTCAAATTCTTTGTAAGATTCTGGTATAAGTGTTTTCCCCCTCTTTTTCTTAATGTGTGTTGAATAAATTACTTAACACATTATGTCAGCTTTTAGCACTGTAGGGACCAATGAAATCTGTAATAGCTTTTTAAAATTCTGAATTCTGTGATTCCTTCCTTGATTCCCTGCCTTCATGTTGCCATCAGTCTGTTGCTGGCAAAAAAAACAACAACATTCAAACTTTGCCATTGGCCCCCAAAGCCCCCAACCCACCCCACCCCCAGGGCCTGAAATTCATTTTTCAAAATAGGGGGGATTCCCCCCCTTAAATGTTTCATATAGGGGGGATTTTACTTTGTTGGGGGGGGACTGTAGGCCGTACCTTGTCCGATTGTTACCGCAGATTGTATTCTGTCACTTTCCTTCAATTTAAGGTGTTCTCTGAACTATATTATATAGTAATTAGCAGTGGCGGCTGGTCAATGCGGGGCGCTGGGGCGCCGCCCCATCCAATAATCTAGAGAAAAGTCTACTTAAACATATTAAATATAAATTAATTAGATAATGCTAAATAATTATGAAATAAAAGGTAATTGCTTGTAAAATGCGCCTGTTAGTCTCTCAGCACCTGTCAGCATTCATTATAAATCGATTACAAATTGTATTTTATTAATTTGTATATATGTACTTCCTGTATGCGGGGCGCCGGCCTAATGGGAGTCAATGCAAGCCCTCAAACTTTTGACAAGCACATGACCTGAGGCTGCTCTCTCATTGGCCTGCGTCACGTTTCCCACGGGGCGCAGCTCAGTGCGCCCCGGACACGCCCACTTTTATTGGCAGCGAATTGTTGTTGTTTCATGTTTTTTAATCTACTGTGATTGGACAGTTCCGGCTATCATTCACGCCCTCCCGTCAGTTGCTGTCACCCAAACTCCTGCTGATGGTAGGTTCAGGAGATGACGTTAAAGTGGAGCCGCGGAAATTAAAGATTATTTTGTAATTTCTCTACAAAAACATAATTTCACAAGACTTTCACTAGAAGAGAGAATGTGGACCTCCGCTATGCCAAGCTCCAGAAGAAGAACATAGATTCAGTCAGTGGCTGCATCCAGCAGCTCCAACAGGGCATATAAAAGATCAGGTAGTAGCTGCATTCCTCTTATTAATATTGTAAAGTGTTAAAAAAATACTTTATAAAAGACATAACTATGAAGTGTTAAAAACTAAAACGCATAAATGCAGGATAAGAAATGATGGAAGTAATGTTGACTATTGCAGTTGATTTGGGGTACATTTCATTATTAAAATAAGTTAAATAAGTTATGCTTAATCACAGCAGTGTATAGTGCTTAATGCGCCATCTATTGTCATGTTTAGGTATTGCAACAACTAACAGATTACAGTGAAATCAGCACTGAAGACACAATAACTAAAATATAGGTGGTGTCTCTTTTTAAGCATATTACCTTATTGGTAACTCTGCTTTAACTGCTGGTAACTTTAGATGATGTGAGTGAAATGGGCATTTTATCATGTCTAATTATAATTTTGTATTCCTCTCTCTGTGGGTCTGAGATACCATACTGGGACAAACCAGGGGACATTATAGTGTGTTGTATTATTTTTAGATTGGTTTTCCTTTCTTAATTTTATTTTTTTGCTGCGGTATGAAGTGGTGCTACGGCTTGTTTGAAACAGCATCAAACTGCGCCCCCCCAAACATTTTTGTCACCAGCCGCCACTGGTAATTAGTTATTTAGTATACACTTTAGTAGTTTTATTCTCTGAACTACAGTCACCTGCAACTTCATTAGGAACACATGTGCAATATAATTCAATCCAGTACAACAGCTCTGCTATAAATTCTGCTTTTTTTTAAGTTTATACATTTTCAGTTTTTGTTGACATTGTCAAAAAAAGTGATAATTCTACTTTGTTTATTACTGAGGTTGTACTAAATCTCAGAAGAGCCAAATTTAATCAAAAGACTGTAATACGGGGTGGAATTGCGCAATGCATTTGCAGTCTGGACGCGGAGTGGTGTGGGTCTCCTGTCTGCTCTGACTGCAGCTGCGCAAGGCTACTGTGAACCTGACTGCCTGTGAGTGCTTTGGGACGGGGGAGGGGCTCACAGCAGCACTTGTAGCTCGTTGAGGACTAACTGCAGAGCGATACGTGCTTTCACTTCAGAGTCTCCAAAACACCAGAAAAGTCTCCAATAACACCACAAAAAGTCGCTAGATTTGTTGCTAGTCGCTTTTGAGAAAAAAAGTCGCTAAGAGGATTTGGAAAGTCGCCAGATTTAGCGAGAAAGTCGCCAGGTTGGCAACACTGTTCTTGTTGACGGAAATGGAGGGAAAGCTGTGATTTTGTTTGATGTTGTCATGGCAACGAGCCGCGAATGTAACAATATTGTGCAGGCTATGTTTACGGAGTCAAATGAGGTGGAAAGTGAAATTACATTTCTCAGATAGACCTACATATTTGCCACGAAGCCTTGTCATTTTAATATAAGTAGTATTGACTGTTGTTTAAGCCTTCCTCTAGGACTATGCTTATCCCTTTATTTGCAAGTTGTTTTTTTTCGCCAACCCATTTCGTCCGAGAGCCCCGGCCGTGCAGCAAAAGAGCCAGTGGTGGCTCGCGAGCCCCAGGTTCCCGACCCCCCACCACTTAGTACACTAAGTGGTGGTGGTGTACTTGGGTGCATTACATTGAATGGTGTTCTTAATATTTTTCCCACCTCATGTATGTTAATGGAGTGGACAAAATATTAGGAACACCATTCAATATAATGCACCCTAATACACCACAATCACTCAATAATAAACATAAAGCAGAATTTTCACCTTCTTGCCAAAAAATGTATAAGCTTCATAAATGTAGAATTTATAGCAGAGCTGCTGTATTGGATTGAATTAAATTGCGCAGGTTAGGCTAGTGAGTGTATCTTATGTATGTTAGTTATTCTCTGAACTATATTTTATAGTAATTACAAGTTATATAGTATTATACAGTGAAGTAGTGATGTTCAGCTTCAGTAGCATCCAGTGTTGCCAACTTGGCGACTTTCTCGCTAAATCTGGCGACTTTCCAAACCCTCTTAGCGACTTTTTTTCTCAAAAGCGACTAGCGACAAATCTAGCGATTTTTTCTGGTGTTATTGGAGACCTTCTGGTGTTTTAGAGACTGAAGTGAAAGGACGTATAGCTCTGCAGTTACTGTCCTCAACGAGCTGCGGGTGCTGCCGTCAGCCCCTCCCCCGTCCCAATGCACTCACAGGCAGTCAGGTTCACAGTAGCCTCCCGCAGCAGACCCAACTGCAGTCAGAGCAGAGAGGAGACCCACACCACTCCGCACCCAGACTGCAAATAAATTGGCAATTCCACCCTGCATAACAGTCTTTTGATTAAATGTAATATTCTAACATTTAACAATATAGAACAAAATTGATTTAAATTAAAAAAAAACAAACCAATAATCAACATAAGAATATTAATTTGTAGTTCTAAACATATTTAGTTTTTTTTGATGTTATTCCTCTCTCCTACAGCGTCCATTACAATTACACGCGAAAATCGAAAATTATGCAAATTAGGTGATGACGTCATTTAGCGACTTCTAGCGACTTTTAGGACAGCCAATAGCTATTTTCCTTACTGAGGAGTTGGCAACACTGGTAGCATCACGTTTTTGTTGAATCTGCCTCACTCTTTCTATTCAGGTCTGTTGAATGAGAAACATCTGAGTGACTTAAAATTTACGTTTTGTAACATCAGCTGATAAAACGCGCAGCACCGCAGCATTTTACACATTGTGCCGCTAATATCAACTGTTTAGTTAGTGCCGTTCATATACTGTAATGTTACAGTTACCTGTCTGAGAATTAACGTTGTTAATGTTGACATCACATGGCACTGTTTTCATTCGATTTTTGGGCTCCGCTGTTTTTTTCTGGGCAGGTTCCCCCTTCAGATGATGTAGATTTATGTTTTAACCAGCGGTCTGTGTTTGTTTCCTTAAACTTAATATCACTGTTAGCTTGTCTGTGTTTGTTTTCTTAAACTTAATATCACTGTTAGCTTGTCTGTGTTTGTTTCCTTAAACTCAATATCACTGTTAAGTTGTCTGTGTTTGTTTCCTTAAACTTAATATCACTGTTAGCTTGTCTGTGTTTGTTTCCTTAAACTCAATATCACTGTTAAGTTGTCTGTGTTTGTTTCCTTAAACTCAATATCACTGTTAGCTTGTCTGTGTTATGCTAGCAGGAGGTACAGAGAGAGCTACAGGTGTGTTCAGGGTCAAAGTCAGACAGTTGGACACAGCGGTTTCGTCCAGTCGTCCTGCAATAAGCACCGCTGCAACGTTGGTTGAACATTAATATACATCGCTGTAAATGTGTGCAGGAATTCCCCGCATTATAACTGTTGGATTAGCGGGAATCAATTAAATTGTGCCCAATACCCGCAATCCCGCGCTGAAATTCAGGCCCTAACCCCCCCATTGAAAGATATTTGCCACTGGGCCTGTAGCCATGAACTGATAAGCAACTTGCTCCATCACTGGTCAGTGCTGACAATCTAATGTTATTGGATTGAACTAAATGATTTCAATTATTTCTAAATTCTATTCTTTGACATGTTTTTACTGTAGACTGCAGGGAGGCATGAATTAGTGAGTAAGAATATGGAAGAATCATTACACTGCTACAGTGTGTGTGCTACATTAGCGATAAGTAGCATTATCCAAAGAATGAAGACATATTTTAGGGATACACAAAAATATCAACCTTGAGATAATATAACTTTTATTTAGTAGCAATTCTGCTTTTAAACTGAATTTTCTAAAAACTTCGCCTCTTGTGTAAGCTAAAGATGTGCCTCAAGTGTCATGGATGGAGACACTTCACATATGATACACACACTACAACCTACAATGAGAATTAACAATAAAGAGTACTGATGTTGGGATATTAACTCTTTTCTATATGTTCCCCTTCATTTTTTTAAGCTAAAATCCAACATATGGACTGAGGTCATTTTGGTGCCAGACCTCACAGTGAATATTGGGTCAGGTAAAGATTCAATAAGATTAACTAACAGTCTGTGTGATCAATTAAAACCAAACAAGTTCATTTTTGAATTTGCCAGTAAACATGAGCTCCTCCCTCAGTTGTTCAATATCTTGCAGGTAATCAGTGAAACAGAGTGTGAAGGGTTGATTCAAAGGAAAAGTGTCATTGATAAAGTCCCAGTGGATCACTGACTATGATTATAGAATAGCTTAAAGCTCTCTCCGCATCAGTGAAAGGTCAGCAGTGGATGCACAATATTGGTATTTTGCCAATATCCGATATGCCAATATTTTCCATCTCATTTTGGCCCATTGACGATATCGATGTATGCATAGATTTTTTTTTCCACCTGACTGAGAAGATTATTATGATGCAATCATAAATCTTAAGTATTATCAGAAAATAATACATGAAGAAATAACTTAAGAAGAGCACAGCATTAAAACTTGAATGAACCTGCTTAGTGGGTGGAGCACTAGATATTTCTTTGAGTTTATTAGATGGACAGGATTAATAGGAAGGATTTAATCTCAAATGCACCTAATATGTTGGTTGCCAACTGTCATTATAAACCAGAAAGAAGAAGAAGAAGTCGTCTTTTCAAACAGAGTGGTACGTCCTGCCAGCCTACGTGTTTTCTGTGCAGCTGAATACAGCAGTGGCCTGCAGAGGAAACTCCAGGACTGACTAGGTGAAACAGTCCACGAAGGAAATCACAGCCAGGTGGCAGAGGACAGTGATGTTATTTCATTTTAAAGCCCTAATTAACCACTACCGATAATGTGCCGATGTTGTCATGCATCCCTAGTTAGAACATTCTACTTTGTATACACTTCGCATAACACTTTTTTCTGTGGACAGCCCTCAATGGGAGGACAGACACAGAGAAAGGTCAGTGAAGGAAGAGAACATAACAGTGAAGGATAGTAAATAGCCAGATAGGAGCAAGGCGTGTAGCTTAGAATGCATTGTGGTTGTAAAAGTACACATAATGACATCCAATTTTCACATAAACAAAATTGTTGCTGATGATTTTGACACCTCCGGAAAATATGTCAAATGTGCAAAAAGGCAGAAGATGAGAAGAAACATGTGTGAGGAACATAAAGTAGTAGTTGTCCTAAAATGATGTTGTGTGGTGTGGCAGAGATTGTGTAAGATGTATTTGTGTTGTAAACATACATATTATAGCATCAAATTCAACACATAGCAATCACAGGAACATCAAAACAATTGCAAACACATTTTCTTCAAAAACAAGGAATATAACAAATCATTTAAGGTTATATCAGAACTTGTATGGTAACCCTTTAAAAAATCTGAATGCCAAACAATGGGAATGTGAGCAGAGTGGTGAAGAAAACTCTGCACATTCGACAACACTTTCACCTTGAAGTGTTAGTGAATGGGAGTGTGAACACATATTGCTTTTGTTACTTTGACCAGCAAACACATTTCCAATAGAATCAGAACTTTTTTTTTCTTTTTTTTGTGTTTAAACCCAAGCAGAAGGGATAGCAGAAAAGTGTTACCTTCAGCCCCATGGTCAGGTCGTCGGGGTCAAAGGTGGTCAGAGGTGAAGGTCCAGGACGTGAGCCATAGGACAGGACAAGGGGTGGACACACATTGGTGGAGGTCACAGAAAAGCACAAAGACATGGCGGTAGGGAGAGGGAGGAGAAGCAGGAGGCACAACCCAACAAAACATAAAAAAGAGGAGATATGGAAGGAGAGAAAACAAGGGAGGAGTCATAGGGGAGGATGTTGCAACGGGTTAAAAAGACAAGGGAGGATTTGGGAAGAAATGGAGGTAAATGGCACCCAGGAAAGGTAAAAAGCAGAGGAGTAGATTTTGAGGGAAAGCGGCAGTTTCAAGGGGCTGGGAGCGAAGAGGCTCTGTCAATTCCTCTAAAAAAAAAATGTTTTTAAAAAACCGAACCAAAATAAAAAGGAATGAACCCATACCTTGGTCGTTTAACGTCAGGTGCGCCAGACCTTGAAAGGGAAAAAACAGAAAAAAAGAACAGAAAGAGGAAGAAAAGAAGGTCATAAAAGGCACGGGAAGAAAAAAAGCATTGTCACAACGTTGGACTGCAGTTTGTGACAGACATCCTGGGGCAGACTTGGATGTCAGAGTTCAAATCAAAGGTAAAAAACGAGAAAGAGAGATAGAGAGAAAGAGAGAGAGAGCGAATAGTAACAGAAAAAACAAGCAAACACTTTTTGAGTGAGGTGTGGGGGGTTTAGAAAAAAAAGCATTTTCATTTGGCGCAACCCCCGAAGGCTATTGCTCTCACAAATGCTTTTTTTTCCTCTGGAGTACTTATGGAACACACAGAGAAACTGTTTGGCAGAAAAGATTTGAACTAGATTCCTCATCTCTTACTGTACTCAAGTCATAAAAAAAGAATCTGAGCTCTCACAAGGTCTCACACAGAGAGGGGTCAGAGATAAACCAGGAAAAAACGCTACAGGGTAAAAATGTTTCTGTGTTGTCTGTGGAAACCCAAAGCCAGAGATTATTCCAACACAGATGTGACTACAGCCTTAAAATACTTTACTTTTGTAGCTTACTGTAGGCTATTGTACACACATCTATCAAAAAATGTAGATCAATAGATTTCAAAGAAAAGCATTTACAATGACCTCCTGCATTTGTCGGCAAATACAATACAACAAGTAACAATAGTTACCATGGAGCACCAGGCAACAAAAAAACCCAGGAAACCATTTCACCAACAGAAACAACTCAAAAATATATAGAGAAATTATGCATGTGAAGAAATTCTGAATAAAAACACTCTTGAACTAAAATGACCACACCACCAAAATAGCTCAAGTTTCTGTTAAACAACTGAAGCCAAAGAAGCAACAAGCTGAACAATTCCCACCTCTCACAAGGTCACTTCTTCAACTTACTGGAGTATAAATACTGATAAAGAATACACTGACATATTCCACTCCAGTCTAGATTATGAGAAAATATATATACACAATGCTCCAGCAACAGTGCTCCAACAACATGACATACATAATAATAGCTCTCACTGTTTGTAGTACAACATTCAGCCTCCATACAGCACCTGTTTGACAATGTTACTGTACAGGTGATCATCAGAGACAGAGACAATAATAGCAGAACATCTTCAAACATCCTAGCTGGTGTTTATACACTGTAAACATACAGTAGCATATCTCTTGGATTGTTGGAAGCAAACTGTAAAAGAAAAGAAATAGTACTTAAATAAAAAATGAAACATGGTCAAAACTATAGCCTACAGTGCAGGTTTATTCCCAAATAAACAGAGTGGCTAAAGCAGATCGGATTTAACCCCAGGCAGCGCAGAATATCAACAACATTATGTGTGTTGGACTAGAAGCCCCAAAAGGTCAAATCTTTTCAAGTCAACCTGTCTTACCTTGATCAATACCGTTTCAAACATAAGACTCTCGGCTCCAGCGGCAAACAGCTCAATCTAAATAGCCCTTCAGCATCGAGGAAGTGGAGTGTTGCAGCCTTGAAGTGTTGTACCTTGGCTTATGTTTGGATCATCATTCACCAGCGTCAACATGCTGGAAATTCAAGCTCCTTTTATAATGAACAGACTCTTCAAATCAGCTCTGACACTACCTACTAAATATGTGAAACAAATTCAGAATTTTTGTCCTGATACCTTAGATTTATAGTTTGAAAAGCATTGATCCATAGATACTATGACCTTCCTTTTCAAAGAAATGGAGGTATCCTGACACACTCTTAACAGGTAACCACTTAGATACATTGCTATGATGACTCAATACAGTCTCTTACGTATCCTCTTGAATCAAGGATGTGGTAAAATACTTATTTCACGACTCCAGCAAGACTTAAAAAAAAAAGGAGAGACGGCTTTTAAAGCAGCCTTAATCAACATCAAAACTTCAACTTCCACGCACAGTACGTGTTCTAGAGTTGTGAGGTTTGTGCAATCGACTGACTAACTGAGGTGTGAGATAGCTAAGATTGCATTCAGCTGCTTCTTTCTTTTTCTTGCGGACAAAAAGAAAAAAAAAGATAGTTTAATGTCCCAGAAAACAAATTAACACACTACCTGGGGCTACCTGTTAGTCTGCAGCCCGGTTGCACAAAACACATCTATAATACCACCAGCAAGCAGGCAAATCAGAATGCAAAGACCACAAACGCTCAAATGACTCTTGACTACAAGCTGTTCCTATTGTCCTCTTTCCTAATAACATCTGTGATTTAGGGGCAGAGGAAATGTACAGGCAGAGTGTTTTATTAATCTGGCTGCAGTCCGTTTCCTGCCGGCCCTTTGCAGGAAGTCCAATCATTCTCATTCTGCCTCCCTCTGTTTTTGTTTCCTTGCTCATAATCCATTAAGGAGATAAGGCTAGGGCTCCTGCAATGAAACAGAACGGTGCTGTCGCTGCATACCAAATCATTCAAATATCCCCCCTACCCTCCCCTCCCCCAGCTTCATCCAGCTCAGGCAAGGGAAAACACACAGTGGCACAATTTTTTATGCCGGAGGAGGAGGAAGAGGACGAGAAAAGGTGAAGAGAAGGGAAGAAAAACAGAGGAAAAGAGATGAATGAAGTCAGAGCAATGGCAGCAAGTTGTCCAATGACTTCTTCACAGCCTGTGTTGAAGCGCAGATTTTCAGGCAGGTAAAAGAGCACGCTGGCAAAGAAGAGCCGGAATGCTATCGATTCATTTCAAGGTATCGGAGGGTGAAACTGGATATTTGAAATTTACTATTTGATCCATGCAAAATGGCAAACTTATTTTCACACATTTCATCCCAAACAGAGTGACACAAAAGCTCCACACACACTTACACACAGCCAGTCACACACATTAGACTGTCTTGGCAAAAGCAGAGGATGTCAGATTCCTAAATTGCCAGATCCTGATCGGTATGTGACGGCTTTCACTGGTGAGCGCAGTGAGAGGGAGAAAAAGGCGGCATGCCTGAAAATTTAAATTAGCGATCACTGTAAGACATGAGTTTAACACACGTAAGAAAAAGCTCTCCCTCTCTTAACTTTCATTTTTCATCAATACTGAAGCCCAAATCTAATTACCACAGTCTCGAGCAGTATCGCTAGCCTCAGATGCTGGGAACGTGATCAAAACTGAGCCCAAACTATGAACCCCCCCTCCACACTTCCTTCACATCTGAGCATTTTGATTACATCCTTAATTCTGTGGCGAGTACAGATGGGAGTGCCTGACGGAACTGCTGCCGATTGGCTGGTTATGATTGAGTGGCAGATGGACCGGGCTCATAATTCTTACATTAGGAGGAGACGTGCTTACGTCTAATTTTGCACACTCCTCCTCCGTTCGATTTTCTCCCCCCTTCTTTTACCCCCCAAGCTTTTTCTTGTTCCCCATCTTCACATCCAGCACTCCATCAGCCAGCTGCCTCCTGCTCTCTTCTTCCACACATGCCACTTTCTTCTGTTTTCAGGTCTCATGAACACAAGCCACTATTGTTTGGAAAAATTACTGATTTCATTTGAATAACTTTTGGAGGCTCCATCACCACTGACCTGCCAGATACTGCACGATAAAGGCAAATACAGGCAGTGCCAAACAGGGTTATATGCACTGTATGGATATCATTTCATAGATACACCAAAGTCTGATGCTTGCATACTGTAATGGTGAAGATTAGTGAATGAATTGCCTACCAGAAAATAGTGGAAGGCGAGGGAGCATCATCAACACAGCAGACTGCTTGTGAAGTCCAGTGTTTGTGTTTTGGCTCCATGTGCAGGCTTTACAATTGTTGGATCTCAACTTGTTGTAAAAATCCTGTTTGGACACACTGACCAAGTTAGAACAAATTGTAATGAATAAAAATGAATCTCTCAATTTGTAAAGCAATGTCTTTGTTTTGTAAGCAGCATTCAACAGGTGCAGCGTGTTCTTCAAAAACCTTAATTAATGAAGCCATCACAGCATTCCTGAAATATTCACAGATTATGATGAGGCTCATCATCCTACACACACACACGTACACACACACACACACACTCAGATGAACAGATGTGCTGGGTCTCAGGGCAGCAGCAACAACTCACAATTGGAGGGGACAGAGAATAATGGCAGTCATCATCATTATCCCTTTCTATGCCTTCCGCACCTCCTTTCCTCTCACTTGCTCTATCCCTCGTTCATCAGATGGACACACAGACTAAGTCAGAAGGAAGAATGTGTTTGCTTCTCCAGCCCCCCTGTGGTGCTGGGATGGCATGTTAAATAGCATCCTCCTCCAAGGACTCTCACCAGCATATGGCCAGCGTGCTTTACGTGCCTCCTGAAGGCACATACCATACTGACACCAAAGCCTACTCACAAAATGCTAATCATGTAATAATAGTGTAATAAGGCATTTGAATAAGGATGCAGCCTTTGATGACTTTAGTCAGAGCACACCATTGCCAAAAAGCAAGAAATAATAAGAAGTGTATAAAAGTCATGAAGTATAAAATAAGAACAATAAATGGTTTTATGTGCAGCTTATTGCTTGGTGCACCCCTTGGCACCAGATATAAAACCGCACAATATCCAAAACGTTTGTCACATTCACTAATCACTGGCTTTTACTCTGCCTGTGCACAGATAAAGTTGCAGTATGTTTCCCATTGCCAAAACGTGCAGACGTGACCCTTGGGGGGGCTCAGAAACGAACCAGCACAATTTGTAAAAACATCTGCTTAAAAGGATGTTGGGGGAAAAAATGGTTGCGATTGAATATGAATAACATTCATCTCAGCAGGATGATTTATAATGCATAGTGTCTTTGCACAGCTTAAGTAATATAGAAACTGTGGTAGAATTTAAAGTGCTTTAATAATTCATAATACTGTAGATATCTATTCTATGAGAGAGAGAAAGGGAGAGATAGTGGGAGGTAAGCGTTGAAGAAGACTTCTAAAACTCTTGCAGAGTTATAGATTGATGTTAAAGGCTTGAACGTCTTTCTGTGTTTTAAATTATTAACATAGACCATGGCCTATTTCAAAAGAAGGAAACATGTAAAAAGTCTATACTTGAACATCAAGTGAAAATCTTTCTGGCTGGGTCCGCAGCAGCTGACTGACAGTGTAGTCATAGACTGCGGCTCACTGTGATTTTAATAAGGGATAAAAGGCTTACAGTGAACACATCCTGCATTTGCTTTGCTCATAATGTGTAGTAGGGGGGAAGTCGGAATGAAAGTAACACGGGATGAAACTAACAAGGCCATTTTCTCAGCGCTTGTGCACTTTTGATATGTCTAACTGTGTCAGCACATACGGCACACAACACTTACGTCATAGTATCGCAGAGTTTTACCTGAAATGCTGTTTATGAGCATGGTGAGTACATTTACTCAAGTGGTCTTTTTTAATGATAAGTTGTGTTTATTGTTTCATGTGTCATAGTCATGATCATTTGACAGATTGTTTACTACTTTAATACATCCTGAAGTCAGGTTTAACTGCCAGGAGTCACTGTTGGGATGATTGTAAAAGCTGTTTCTTTTGTCCCGCTGCTAATGCTGTCATAGTGTGTGTGTGTGTGTGTTACAGCAGGCTCTACTCTGATCAAACCACCGCATCTACAGTTTCCCAGGACAAGGATGAGGAGTGTCTAGTGTGTGTGTGTGTGTGTGTGTGTGTGTGTGTGTGTGTGTGTGTGTGTGTGTGTGTGTGTGTGTGTGTGTGTGTGTGTGTGTGTGTGTGTGTGTGTGGGGCGACATCGAGCTCATCATTGCCTGTGGGTGCAGTGGTGTGTAGTTTGTCTGCACTGGTCTGAGGCCTGTGCTGAGGGCGCAGGGTACTATATCTGTCACAACTGTGACAATGTATAAAAAAAAGTTTATGTTTATGTTAGTAATACAGCAAAGGAAAAGTGTTCACTGATATACTGTTCGTACATTTGTTGTAAAATAATGAAACTGAAAATTTAAATTGATATTAAAATTAACTTTTGTTTTATAAAGACATACTATGTTTGCAATTAGATATTAACAGGAGGATATTGAAAGACATTTTTAATAAAAACAAATAATAATTCAGTTCATGCTGCTGCATTTCCTTTTCGAGAATAATAATGAGCAATCTCGTTTTATAGTTAAAAAATTATACCAAAGTTATTCGCCTGAAATTGATAGACATACGAGTTGTTGTTCACCACGAAAATGAGTTTCTGTCTGTAACGTTATCTTTTAAAATGACATTCATCTGAAGGCTGTTTTCCCTACATGCTGTATATTGTGAGATATCTGTCCACTGCTTTACTGAATATGAAAATGCCTTATTGATGTTCCTGCCAAAAACAAAAAAAGGCTTGCTGAGATGAAGCTTTGTCAATTACCTGACATCCACACTGACCCTCAACTCATTTGCAACACCAAGACTTGAAAAGCTTTGATCCAATAGTCCTTATATGGTCAATAGGTTAAGCTTTTGTCTGCAATCAAAAGACATTGAGTCACTGTCTGCACAGTATAATACCTAGTCTGCAGGTCACTGCAGTGTCCTCCGTTTTAAATCAACAGTACACTGAAGAAAAGCACGGAAGCAGTACATCACCCATAGGCGAGCGGATGTATTAAAGCTTTGATTTGAGTTTTGCACATGCGGCAAATGTCTGAATTAGAGTTGACACACCTGGAAGGAGCTCAGATAGGATGAGCATGTGGTGGACTGATTTGACAGGTGGTCACATGACATTCAAGCATGCATGAACCCAGACTCTACTTTATCTATCTACAAAATACTCTACTTGTCTTCATAAACCTATTACAAAAAAATCCTTCCACTCAATTTAGTGGTTTTTAATATATTATTTCAAAAGTAAAATGCTTGTGAAGTTAACTGTCCATGCTGGTTATGAAAAATACAAGCTAATGCAAATCTAGTCAATGTAGCATGAGAGTAGTGAATGTAGTGACAGTGACAAACAGCTAACTGTGCAAGCTGCCAACAGAAGCAGTGTTGTTGAGACATAATGAGCATACCAACGGCCAGCTGCAGGAGTGGTTTAGAAGTTTCAAAAGACTTTTAGCTCTCACAGCTTGTCATATTAGAAATACACTGGAAACATCATGAATTCAAGCTGACAGCAGGTCTATGAAAGATGAAATTACCAGCTTTCAACAGTCACATTTTAACGCACAGGTGATGGAAATTTGACACGACAAAGATTTGGCAATATCCTTACATATCGGTTGCAGCATATAGCTCTTGTGGTTGTGGCTCGGTTGTGATCCATTAGCTACAGTGGTAGAATGAACACAGCCCCGTCTTTATTTCATCCTAAATGTTATGCATCAGTCATCTGATTATATTGCAATACAAATATTATTCCCTCTCAACTGACCAGTTAGCACAGCAATCTGAAAAGAGAAGCAAAGGCCCATGCATCTGTACTTCAGCAACAATGAAGCAAAAAAAGGAGATTGCTATAATACTCTTTGGAAAATGGAAAAGCTGATGGAGGTGGCCAGTCAGTCTGGAAAATGAAAATTTCATTCATCTTATCACTGACGCAAGATGTGTGTGTGTGTGCAGTTAATAATGATGATAACCAATCAAAGCACAGAAAGCACTGCACAAGCTTTATGATACTGAGTGATCCTGTATGATGTCATTTCTACTCTGGTTAATGGTGACACACTTCTGTCTATGTAGGTGAAATTCACATCGTAAACTGTATATTTCATAACACTTATACACTGAACATACATAAGAATGTGAGTGCATGTTTATTTCTTGGTTTGATCTGTTGGTTTCTGGCAGAAAGCCCCAGATTCTCCAGGTACCTGAATAAAAAATGTAAGTCTTTTTTACAGCGTTGTTGTGTGTGTGTGTGTGTGTGTGTGTGTGTGTGTGTCTGTGTGTGTGTGTGTGTGTGTGTGTGTGTGTGTGTGTGTGTGTGTGTGTGTGTGTGTGTGTGTGTGTGTGTGTGTGTGCGCATGTGATTTCCCTGGAAATACCACAGGGAACTGTTGACCCCAGGCAAGGCACTTAAGCTGAGCGAGTGAAGCATTAAATCTTTATGGTCACTTTCTACTTAACACAGCAGCAACAGTCATCATCTGTCAGGGGCGATGCACTAAGTTGTTTGGAAGCCTGTCAAATGATGTGATTTACTATTCAAAGTTACAATTAGACAGGACCACACTACATAATTAAGATGGCCCATGACAAGGTTTTCAGACACAGGGTCAAATCCAGAAAAGGATTGTGTGGCTTTTGCGGCCACTACACATGTGCAAATGATACCAAAAAAATAGCGTTTCATTCACAAAGCTCCCACAAATAGTGAAATGTTACTAAGACTGAGCTGCCAAATAAATAGCGTCACGGTGCGCCTGTTCCATTTGCATGTATGGAAATTAGGCAATATTCATATATTCGGTGCAAAATTAGCCCCTTTCTATGTAAATATGCCTTGTTGTAAAAACAGTGTAATTCACAAAGACCAGCACTAATTGCTACATGCAATTAGGGTGGTGTTATTAGCATCTATAGTGATAACTGAGTGCACACTTGCTCCTCACTCTGTCTCTCCTCAAATTTCCAAGTTTGTGAGGCATTATATGACATTGAATTAATGTTGAATGATGTCAAGGGCAAAATCTACAGTCACACATTGTGCAGGGATCAAGTGCATACTGGATGGTAGGATAATCTCTGACTACTTAAAGACAAAAATGCCCTGACAGTTCTGATGGAACTCAGGATTCATTCATAAAGGCTGCTTCTCTAAAAACAATTCCACCATATAAACCTGAATCTGTGTGTAACACACTGACCTGACCTGTAGATGTGTGGTAGAACACAGAACATTAATTACTGTCAGATCCTGATCGATATGGTGTTAATTAAGTTAACCCTGCTGTGCCACGCGCGTAAATGCGCACAGCCTCTTTATCAGTTTGGAGGCGCACTTATCGTTTCAGCTGCTGTGTGATGCTGCAGTCAGCTGCGAACAACAAATAAAACATCACTACTGATGTTTCTGAGAAATCCCAAATACATTCAGTGACACCTGAACAACATTAATGTAAGATTGAGAAATTAATATTACTATTTATGATTCAGACCTGCCTGAGTCACATTAATAGCTGTATTCTGACATTTAACATTTCAGTAGATTGTTAGATGTGAAATGCTAGAGAAGTAAAAGAAACAATATACATTAAAGTAGGTTTGTGATGTTGTGGTTGTGAGCACATCTCTGTTAATCACAGATGCACAATTTAAGGCGTTTGTGCTCTCTGCAGTTATAATTTTGGACCTGAAATGTGCAGACTAAAACTCTGGAAACTGCTCGGGTCACTCACTCAGACGCAAAGTAAGGCCAAAATTGCACTGAGCTGCAAAACTTTACGGGTGTGTTTGTGCCAGAATATCAATATCACTACTACTGCAAAATCTTTTGTAAATAGGACCTTAAAATGGGGAAGATTGCGGGTACAAATACTATTCACAGTGCTACTTGTGGGCACTATCCATTTTATTAAAGATAAAGAATATTAACTTTTCATACTTAAAAAATTTCAATATAATATGTTTACAATATGTGTAAGCCCTGCTGAATAAAATCAAACACTGAATAATGTTTGTTGGCTTAATAAGTAAGTTTTGACTAAGATCTCCCACATAAAGAATAGACAAAGGAAAATATCTCATATCAAGATATTATGCTCCCCCACATCTCCTAATTAACTGCATAACACTGAGTGAATCACTTTGACTCACGCATTTTGTTCATTAAAACACAGCTAATGTGTCATTGGATATGTCTCGAAAAATAAATCAGAGCGTCGTGGAGATTGGTGAAGGGTAGAGATCTGAACAGTTGCTGTTCCATCTTAATTAAACAGTTCATAAATAAATAGGACTTCCATATGCCGAGTCAGAGAACTTGGACTAATTTCATCTTTTAGCCACTGAAGCTAACACAGAAGGGAGGTTGATGATTTCTTCAACTTATGCTAATTTACACCTCAGAGGTTCTACAGTGTTTTGTGGCTTTTATATTTTAAAAAAAACAACTGCATTCAGTTTAAATGAAAACAAAATACAGAGCAAACAGCATCCTAAAGTCCTCGAGTGCATCTCTAACATTTGAACTTGCAGCATCTTCTGTCTGTCCTTCCATTGTTTGTATTTTTCCAGTAGACAAATGTTTTCAGTCTCCGGCCTGGATGAGCCAAGCTGAGACCAACTTGCGACAGCCAATACATTCTATGTCTGACCTCTATTTTCCTTTCATTTATGAGGTCAAAACTAATCATTAGTCCCCACTGAGATCTGGTGTCCTCGCTCAGAGTGTCTATCTGTCCTTCCTCTCCTCTTCCTAATCTCCAACTGCCAGTGCTGCAGATGCACCCTACAACTGTTCCCCGATCCATCCGCCCTCTATCCACAGCCAATTTCATGGAATGAATGCCTCTGATTGCCACTTCTGGACCCCACTCATTAGTGATGCTGAAAGTGGGGAGTGGGCAGCAAAATGCATGCAGTCTTTACTGTTTCTCTTTTTGTTTTTTGTTTTTTGTCCTGCGATGCTGGAAGATGTGATTACGATGTCAGATGTGATGGAAAGGAAGGAAACAAGTCCTCAAGTAGAAGATTAGTAAATGCAACTACACTCCCTTTCTTCTGTAGAAATACCTCAAACATGTCTAAACCAGAGCTGGTACTGTCGCATCATTCCAAATTATTTTCTTGCCCTTACATGTTTTCTTGATCGTGACGTTTTACACTGAGTCTCAAATCTTAGTTAATCTATAACCACTGAAAAATATCCCAGAGGAAATGATTATAATCATTTCCAGTTATTACTGACGTGTCTGGACTATCAATATCTTGAAATAAGGCTAATCACTCCAAAAATCAAGGACAGGGAAAAAAGCAATTATCATTCCCCACTTGAAATAAAACACCTCTAAAGTATAGTAACTGACTGGTGGAGGTGGAGTTTTTTTTTTAACAATATATCAATTGGATTTTCTTATTTTGCCTCAACAATAATAATAATAAAGCAGAAGGAGGAGAAGAAAAAGAAGAAGATATAAGCAGTAAAGTAAGTAACAAAAGCAGCTCAGATCAACAAACATACAGGAGGTTATAGCCTATAGGAAATGGCCTATATTGCAGGTCAGTCAGAGGTTAGATAGTCCAAGTTCAGGAGGCTCCTTGAAAAATAATGGAAGAAAAATCAGGTCTGAGATCATTGAGATAATAGGGCTGACAGACTGTAGAACTGATCTAGGTTGGTGTGTAGAACTCTACCAGCTTATATACAGTACAACTTCACAGCAGCCTTACATACAGGCCCTTATCACTAGTCCACTGTAACAATATATCTTTTCTAGCAGCAGAAGTAATAATGTTATGTAACCTTTTGCTAGCCCCAAATGAATGATGCTGGCTCTGTTTCTAAATCTTTGTCAAATGTCTTTTTTCATTTCACACAATATTTCAGACCAATACTTCTATAAGTTATGACATGATCATAGGCAATGGTTACAGTAACTATTTTGGCTTTACACAAGTCTCAGAAGAGAAAGTGAGGGGTTAAAAGAGTGCCTGCAATTATGGAATAGAAGTATTGTGTGTATAATAAACTGGATTGTCTTTGTTTGAGTATAGATGGGATCTTTTTTGCCATAACTCCAAATATCATTCCATGTCTCCTCCAGACCTGCCAAACCTGGACCAAGTTTCTGAGTACCACTGTGAACTAGCGACCTAGATGCGTCACTGCTGTTCACACAATGAGTTACTGTACATAATTAGCATTCATGCAGTAGTCAAAAAACAAAAAATAGTAAGCGATACACACATATGAAAATTGCCAATACTGTTAGTTAATCATTTATGCCTATGTGTGTCCATTTGTAATTAAACTGTTTAAACAAGTCTTACCAAGGCAAACAATTGTATTTAGACTACCACTACTGTAGCATTTAAATAGTGTTTCCCACCACAATAATAAAACTTTACGCCAGATTGATTAATAAAAAAAAAATGTTTAGGTCATTTAAAAAGATAGTGAAAATGTAGCTATAAAAACCCTAACCTGCCTAAACATAGCGTATTTTGTGGCCATGGTGAAATAAACAGTCACATCCCTCCTTACATATGCCAACAAACACTCCTGCCATGATCTGCTCCTCTCACTGCAGTTACCAGGCTACAATAATAATTATGAATATACTACTATGAAAAGTAACACAACATTAGGCTAATGTTATTCTAAATAATGGAACAAAATTGGCTTAAAGCTCCTGATTAAATGATGGGGTAACAAAAATATCTAAAAAGAGGAAATCCAAGGGAGACCATGTATTTAACTAATATCCAGAAAATTTACTAAAACAGGTTTAAGTGCAGCATAAAGTGTTATTACATCTCCAACCTCAAACTACATCATTCTAATGGCCTCAGCCAGTGGCTCAATAGCTAGTAGTAGTAGTAGTAGTAATAATAGTAGAAAATATGAGAAAATATTAGAGGTAACAGAGGACTGCCTCATACCTCTATGTATTAAAAAAGAGAAGTACTTTGATCTTAACCCATTAGTCATAAGTGCAGCTTGAGGGTCATTATACATTATTTTAACCCATTTCTCAAAATGATTACAAGTCAAAATTTTTATATGTAAAATATCTGTGAAATTAAAAAAAAAAAAAAAAAAGACCATTCAACCCAGTTGAATCCTCTCTGTGCATCTAGGGAAAGCACTACACCATCTACACATTTTTGTTCAAAGGCCTGAATAACATTAAAGAGACATCTAACATTGTCAGTTGAATTCCAGCCTTTTATAAAACCAGTTTGATCTTCTTGAATTAGTATGGGTGGAGGTCCCCTAAACGAGTAGCCAGAATTTTAGAAAGCAATTTACAATCCACATTTCAAAGAGCTATGAGTCTATAGGAGGAACAAGACTCAGGGCATTTCCCCTTTTTAATACAAGTAATATGTTAGCTTCCTCGAGAGTCTGTGGTAATTCTGTAGAAGAAAACGAACATTTGAAGTGATTGTACTAAAAGCAGGTACTGAAAGTCCATCGGGTCCTGGTGACTTCCCACTCTGGAGATTCTTAATAACATTAACTACGTCATGTCTGATAACGGGGCCATTGAGAAGACTTATCTTACTCTCCTTTGTCTGATAGTGTTGGGAGATTGATCTGAGCAAATAAGTCTTCCACTAATTCAGGTACATCACTTGTCTGTTCAGACGAGTACAAATGTGTGTAAAATGTCTTGAGGCAGTCATTTATCAATCCATTTTCATATTATATGTTGCCCTTAGCATCAACAATAGCTGCTGTAGACTGGGACACCACTCTTTTTGTTGTTGTTGTGTTTTTTTAGCAAGGTTTATCTCTATATTCATAAAACCTCTGTCTGGTATTCTTGGGAACATTCTTGGGAGACAATTTATAGCTAATCTGACAGCAAATATTTATTTCCATAAAATAGGTGACAGAGAACTATAGAAACTCCCCCCCCCCCCTTTATCTGGCAGATTACCCTCTAAAAAGTTTTGTTTTCCCAGTTTTTGGTGCCTCTTAGTAGCAGAATGTAACATGATCAACCCTCCTGCATAAGCTTTGCAACCCATCAAAGTGAGGCATTATCTGCTGGTTATAAGTTAATGGACAGAAATGCTTTAAATTCAGTTGAAAAGCAAGATGTAAAAGAATTATCTTTAAGAATAACAATGTTAAGTCTCGAGTGGCAAGGCTGATTTATTGAACCTTTGAGTTTTATATCCATAATCACACCGGCATGGTCAGAAATAATTATACTGCCTATAATACAAGACAAAACTGAGTATAATTCAGTTCCGGGTAGAAAAAAAAATCATCAATTCTAGTCTGACACCCATGAGATGTAGAAAAAAACCTCTTTCTAAGAGGGGTGAAGACTTCTCCATACATCATCCGACATCTTAACAAATGGCACACAGAGAATTTGCTTGGAGTAAGAGCCATAGCACTATGAGGATATCTATATATAAGTTGATGGAATATACAATAAAAATCACCACCCACAATTGCTGTATCAGCTGTCATTTCTGTAAAGTCTGGCAATATTTTATTAAGAAAATCCAATGTATGGATAATAGATAATCATTATTAGAATATCCTGCCCTTGTAGACTACCTTTAATTATAACATAACCATCATTCACCAACACAAAATGATGCACCGTAAAAGGCAGAGACTGTCTATTAAATGGAGCAACACTCCTACTTCTAGTTATAAAGAGCAAAAGCAATACTTGTTTAAATACTCTGTGTTATAACTTTTATCTAACGTTCTCTGTCATCAAGATGACTTTCCTGCATCCGTGCAAAAATCTATATTTTGTTATTTCAAGAAGTTAAATATTTTCCTTCATTTTATGGGATTATGAATCCCTTGTGAATCCTCAAGTACACATCCGAAGCTTATTTGTCATTAATTTAAAGTGTTGATGCAGTCAGAACTGGAAATATCCTGAAACACTCCATTTGAAAGAAAGACAAATACAATGCCATAACTGTTTAAAAAGACAAAAATAGGGGAATGACCCTATTAAATGTGATGGAACCTCAGTCTTCCTCCTACCCACAGCTAACAACCAATATATCAACCAAGACCTATACTCTCACCTAACCATGGAACAAAAGTTCCATTATGCACATGGTGATAGATAAGATATTACTCCACATAACCAATTGTATTTTTTTTTTAAACATAACGTTAGCTGTAATAGTTGTAGTCCAAAAATTAGAACTTATCAAAAAAAGAAAGATTTCCATTGTTGGGATTTGTGCAGACCCAGAAAGTTTAACCAAGTGAGTTCACAAACACTGCAGCTCCCTCCATTGTATCAAATCTCTTCTCTGTCCTGTTGATTGACATCTTAAACATTGCAGTTCTGCACCAACACAGCAGGCGACATTCATAACACGTTGCTTGTCAGTGAAGTTGTGAAACTTTATAATGATCAGTCTAGGGCATTATTAGGGACGGAGTTTGGTGCTAGGGAGTGGTGTGCCCAGTCCAACTTGATCCTTCTTGTCTTGGTTGTAATTTTAAAATCGTCAGGTATCCACTTATCAATTAAATTCACAGCATCTGTTACTTATAGTACAGTCAAACAGTCCTAATTCTGCTCCTCGTTTTCTCGAGCAGTCTTGGTATATTTTTTCATGAATTTGGTCTTTTTCACCTCTATTGTAAAAGTAAGACTGTGTCACTGAGAAAAAGTAAAAACAACAACAAAATGTCCTGGTCCTCTGAGCCATGAAAGCTCGAGTCAGAGGCAAAGTAATCTACAGGGACATTAGTACAAAATAGCACCTTGCCTTGAGCGTTTGTTGATGTTTAATGTTTCATTTTGACAATTTTCTCCCCTCAGCCGCCGTTTAGGAGCTCACATCCTGTTCCTCCTCACTAACAGCGCAGCAGTAAACTGTAGTTTCGTGTGAGAAAAAAAATAAAATCATAATGACTTTTCCTGGAAATGTGGCTCCCCGTGAGGTTTCGTCAGGGCGACTTCCTGTCTTGTGTCGGGGGTAGGTCTCAGCAGGTAACTACAACAACATCCCATAATGGAAAATTAATGTCTTCCCACTGAGACGACACACTAACTTCATTTAGCTCATTGGGTTGGGTAAACCCCATTAGACCATGGAGTCTGCAGTGCTCCTGGAAGTTCAGTCATTTGAAAGAGTTGGGTAATTATGGCTAAATGAATGGAAGTGTGAGACAAACGTATCCATATTACATGTGCTTGTTTTCTGAAAGTGGAATCTTCTTTGTTGGGAACAATAAGCAGCTTGATTTAACTGAGACTGAACAGTCCAAACTAGTGTATCCTCTTCACTCACAGCAGCATCATCATCATGGAGTGTTTCTTTGTTATACAGTTCTGAATAGGTTGCTCGAGTAGGCTGAACTATGCAAAAATAAATGTTTCATACATAGTTTCATATCATAACTGTCCTTAAAGCAAGACAACCATCTAACCAGGTCTGTTCACTTCACATATTGTCATGAAAGTGGATCGCATCCTTGAGATGAACCTTCACTATTTTAAATTTCTGCAACGTGAGTACAAGTGCCTTTATGTTCAGTATAAGGACAATTGTTAGACTAATGTGGAAAACAGAAGTTTTATTTTGGAAGACAAAAAGACATCCATTCTCTTGTCTATTCATCTGCAGTAAAGGTAATGTCACGCCATAAATGGCAGAGCTCAACCCTAAACCACGAAAACAACTAATCACAAGTTGTTTTTTCTCTCAGACACACAAGTAACTCGTTTAGTTTCAGCCGCTGAGCAAAAAGCCCTGCTGCTTGCTTTCATCTCGCCAAACTAATTAGGCAAACTGAACAAATACCAGCGGAGAGAGAAAAGTCCTCTGCATATTCAAACAAAAGGGCTCCTGAGTTCGAGCGAGCAGAAGGAGCGAAGTAGAGGGAGAGAAAAAAAGAGAAGAAGAGAGAGAGAGAGAGCTGATCACAAGAAAATTAAACGCCACTGAACCTTGTAAACAAATATTTCAACAATGTTAAACACAATGTAGGAGACGTCTGGTGTCGCTGTGCTGTGAAATAGCCCAGCTCCGTTTGGAATGGGGTTTCACGTATGATGGGAGTTGAGAAAAACCTTAACTAAAAGAGACAAAAAAAGAGGGGGAAAAACATCAAGGGTGTGCATATTTGTGAAGGGGTATGAATAAAAAAAAGTCAAATATACAAAGGCTTTTTAATCTAAAAGTTACACACACAGTAAATATAAGCAGTAGAGCAGAGCGAGGCTCCTACTTAAGAGGTTAAGCAGAACCCTTATTTCTGCCTGGAAATGCCTAACACCCGTCATTGCCCTCATTAATAATTTTTCCTTTACCGATGTGGAGCGTTCCACCTTGAAGTGTCAGCCATATTTCCCTGAAATATATGAGCTACTGTAGTCGGCCCGAGAACGTCGCAGTGAAAGAGAAAAGACTGACAGAAATCCATTTCTTTCCCTTCAACATCATACAACATTTCTTTTTTTTCTTCCCAAGTTTTGTTTCTCTTGAAAGTCACCCATCACTTTTTAGGCCCTTTTTGTGGACAAATGCATGAGATGCTGTAGCCCGGCCCCCGTTGGCATGGCAACTGGCTCCAGTATCTCTCCCTACCATGACGACGGCCATACTGGTGTATTCACATGCTGCTTCACATTCTTCAGCCATCTTTCTTTCATTCTCA
This sequence comes from Scomber scombrus, assembly GCF_963691925.1. Taxonomy (NCBI): domain Eukaryota; kingdom Metazoa; phylum Chordata; class Actinopteri; order Scombriformes; family Scombridae; genus Scomber; species Scomber scombrus. Next base: position 19,560,154 of record NC_084992.1, on the reverse strand, counting down.
TCTTTTGATGATGTGTTCTCTGTACTCTCCCCGTTTCCCCCCCCCCCCCCTTTTTCTGTCAGACTTTTTATCTTCTATTCACCCTTTTTCCTAACCTCCATCATCCCCACTTCTTTTGTCCCCCTTTTTCATTCGGTCTGAACACTGTGGAGCTCGCTTCTCCCCTTACAGTGTGTCTTTCTCTGCAAGCAATTAAGCTCGCTATTGTGTGTTTTATTACATTATCCACCCAAATACATAATGCTCCACCCTGAAAAGTCAAGGGGGATTTGCATTTGAAAAAGGTTATAAAAGCAAATAAGAGAATCCAGTAATTATATTAAGAGTGCATTTGAATCAGTAATGATATTCACAAAAAATATTGTCTCCTGGTTCATTGCCCAGAGAGGTAAATTCAGCAGGGATTGCAGGTATAGGGCAATGGAATAAAACTAACTCTTTAATACATCTTCCCACTGCAGCAAAATTGCCTTTTGGGGGTAAATCCTTTTTATACAGTCAGGAATCCTGTAGCCCATTAAGTCCACGCTGCCGAGGCTGTATTGTTTAACTGTAAGCATTCATCAGCATACATAACGACACTGATAAAGTGCACACGAGTGGAATGAACACAGACCTGCTGTTAATTTAAATTTGCTGCATTACCATCATCTAAAATAAGCATTTTGCAAAAATCAAACTCAAGGGTTTAATTGCATACTTAGTGTGTAGTGTATGAATTTTGGTATATCAAATATAGTAAAATGGAGTTGTGGGAACATGTTAATCACACCCATTTCTCTGGCACCTGGCTATCCAAAATAACAAGATAAACAGATAGACGGAGCCTGTTTCCCTGAGGATCTCTCCGGAGACCAACACAACCCTCAGGTGCAAGACGTCCATGTTATCTCACAGCCACACCTGATAACACTGTGTGTGTGCGTGCGTGTGTGTGTGTGTGTGTGTGTGTGTGCGTGTGTGCGTGTGTGTGTGTGTGTGTGTGTGTGTGTGTGTGTGTGTGTGTGTGTGTGTGTGTGCAAGCAAAGGTGTACTTTTGCCAGTACCTTTGGGTCTTTGGTAGTGTAACGCATTATAGTAATATAGTAAATATTGTCATCGCTACTGCCGCCAAAACCAGCACCACTGCGGTCATTTTGGCTAGTGCTCATACAGTGTAGGATTGCTTAATCAGATAAGGCTGTTATGCTAGGCTCCACTGATCCCATCTGTCACGACTTCATCCTCGGATCCACCGTGCTGTTTCAAGCCCCACGACAGCTCTTTAAGAAAACCACTCAATCTGTTCTCTGGGCTATTTTTGAATTCTTGGCATTTTCTTTCTCTCGTTAAAAAAAAACTGAAGGAAAGGAAGGGTAAAAGCTGCAGGTTGCAATATTTTCACTTCCATTCAGGAAGTAGGCTGTCTGACCTCGCTGATCCGCAATCCCACCCTCCTCCACCCACTACCTCCACCTCCGCAGAGGGACCTGGCGGGAGATCAGAGGGGCTAGGTGCTGCCTGAGTCAACAGCTATTTGGCGCTCGATGCCCTCATCCCCTCCATGGCAGCCGTTGCTAGCAGTGGGTCTGGTGCTGAATACCAGTCGCCGCTGGATCAGCTCATCTCTAGGGAGCCAAGAGGAAACTGGATTAGTGGCTCAGAACCCACGTGAGAGAGGGGGACACCTCAAAATATGGTGCCTTTATCCCTTACTGTGTGTCATGGCAGGGGGTCACTATTTGGTCACTAGTTTAGAAGTTGAAGAGGGCATAGAAGATGCTTATTTCAATAGGATTTTTCCATTACATTTGTAAGGATTGTATTGGATATTATTGCTTTAAAAACATATCCAAACTGTTTTTGTCAATAAAATTCAAGTTTGATAAAGGTTGTTAGTTCATGAAAAGCTAGATTTGGATCCCCATTGGGGTAAATCCAAAGTGTGATTTGGTTTTGTTTCTCGCTAATCTGCACTGAACATCTAACAGTTAGCATGAACAGTGAGAGTCACTGTGACTCAAACAGAAGAGGGAAGAAGTGACATCAACAGACTGAAAAGAACGACGTAAGCGGAGATGTGACAGTGCTGACTCCACTCTTTGAAATAAAAGTACTGCCTCTGTGCAGAGTAGTGTGAAAACACCAAAGCTACGACTGGTTAGCACCAAAGATATCGTAAAAATCTAAAGGAAAAAAAAAAAGCTTCCTGAGGATTACCGCTCTAATCCATGATTCTCTATGAATGCTAATGTGGTGGCTCGAGGCACAAAGAACTCAAATCCCCAATGGCCCTTCACTGCTCTCCTTTACTTATTAGAACTTCTCATTATGTGACACTATAAAAAGATTGATTCTGATGATCCACAAGAGTGATAACATTAGCATGTCTTAAATAGTCAGGACATGTACACTGCTGTGCCAGGCCGAGCATTACACTACTGTTGAGTATCTGACATCAGGTCACTGGGGATGGGGCTGACATCACTGGCCCCGGGTCGTCTTTTCTCCTTTCAAAGCCTAAAACATACATGCTGACGTGTACAGTATAAACACACACACACAAGTTTACTGATGGTCACACACTGAATCTTTCTCTCAGGCTATCTACTGTCAAGTGCAACAAACTGACCACAAGGTCACTGAACTGCAAAATCCAATTATATGCAATTATCTAGTGTGTCTTATACCAAAGAAAAGAGCTTTATCTGACCAGGGGAGGAGGGAAAATTGAAAAAAAAATGGGATACACTCTTTTGGCTATGATATCCTCTCTGGTGGGGCTCTCTGTGTGTGGTGTGAGTGTGTGGCCTGTGTGTGCATGTATCTGCTTGACAGGTTGCCATGTGTAACTAGGGTTTTTGGCAGTGTTTCTCACAGGTTGAGAATTCACTTGTGGCGGTGGGTGGTGTGGTGTGTGATGGGCGGATTCAGTAATAAACAAGTCAAACAAAGGTTTAGAAAGAACAAATAAACAACTACTCCAAATAAATAAAACTTAATTCTAAGAATTAACTAACTATTTACATATTCAAATAAATCTTCCATTTTCAAAATATATTAAATAAGCAGGGACTTTAACTCTGCATTTTGATGAAAATGACAAAATAAATTAAAACCTTTAACAAACTCTTTTTGGCTCTGAATATAGTAGCACAGTTAGTTGTTGGCGGGTCATGTGTTATGTTTCTGCCACAGAAATGGAATAAATCTCTTGGTTATTAGCACAATGTCGCCTCTCTTATACAATGTGCTAACTCTAGCAGCTCTGTGACAGGCACAAAGTGAGGCTATAGTTAGCAGTGTTGTGATATTCATACTTGGCAGCATTTCTGGGGCTGAATGTCCGCTGCTCTGTGTGCATTATGAAATGACAATTGTAATAAAATTGGAATTTGTATTTTAACTACCTGGGCGGGTGTCCGGCCCAAGTAAAGCCTATATATGAAAATGGTGTTTTCCTATGATTTTCAAATGAACAACACACTAATCTCTTCAACTCCAAAAAGAAGACAAAATGCAAGCATGTTAGGCATTGTGACGGGCAGGAAATGGTCAAGGTCAAAACCAACGCAAGCCGGCAAACAAAAACATCACAGTACGGCATTATGTAGTTATGAAAACTGACAGTACACACTCTGGAAAATAACTTTGGAAAAAAAACATTGCCTTGATTTTATTGCTATTCTGTGTAGGTAGTTTGTCAAAGAATGCCATGTACCAACATGTTTACAGACCAACACCAGACAAAAGGTTTGGGTGGACTGCAATGTGTCTCAATAAATGTCTTGTTTACTGGTTGCGATAAAAAGCGTAATAAATACAATCTCAAGACTGATGTACTGTGTATAATTTAAAGAATAAATTGGATACACAATATTAATTTTGAACTACAGTGAAAAGGAAGCAGCGTCTTAGAAATAGCCCACATTACAGTGATCCAGATCAATCAATTTCCATATAAGCTGTAATTAAAACTAATTGCTCGGCTAAAGAAGGCACCTGAAACTGGGATAAAGATTGATGCCAGCTGTAGTGAAATGGATCTGCTTTGGAGAAAAAAAAAGAGTCAGGCAGCCAAATCAATAACTGTTTCTGAGTATTTCATCAGTGTCAGTAACAAAAGCGTATAATTAGAGCTGCCTCAGAAATACCAAAATCAATCAAGAGGTGTTTTTTTTTGTTCAGGCTTATCACTGTCAATTCAACTCTTTTATGTGTGTTGTTTTTTGGTTAACAAGGCACTGCCTCGTCTGCATCCAAATTCCCACATATGCCGCCTTCGTGTAAAGATTTGTTTACATTCACTTTCCATATTGTTTTCATTCTCCTCACCCTTTCTGCACCTTGAGCATCTCACCAGTCCCTCTGCATCTACTGAAAGCGAAGGAGCTCGGGGAGGAGACGGAAGAGTGATCAGTGTCATCTCCACTTCATTTTTATGATCAACGGCACCTCTCGAGGCGCCAACCAACAGATCTGGGTACTCGGCATTTCTGTACAGGCGCCATCTGCCGCTGCCATCCCCGAGATGGGGTGGCAAGCTGGGTGCTACGGCTCGATGCTGGTGCAGCAGAGAATATGGGGATGTGTGTGTGTATTACCTTAAGTTACCGGGGATGTTTAATAATGATAATACATTGAATTTGTAGCACACTTTTCATTCATAGTGCTACAGTATCTATAAAATGGAATTAGATTTAAGATTAAAAAAAATAAAACAAGAGACTTGGGTCTTTGCTGCCCTCAGATGATAAGGAAGGCTGTTTCACGAGCGTGGTGCAGTAGAGCAGAAGGCTCAATCCACCATGGTGAGAAGCTTAGTACTGGGGGCCTGGAGGAGCAAGCTGCTGGCAGATGTGAGGATGCGAGTGGAGGTTTGTGGTATGATCAGTTCCTGTAGGTAGAGAAGCGTATGTCTGTTGATGGATTTGTACGTGAGTAGCAGGACTTTGTCAGCTGAGAGTAAAACCTAACACCTAGATTAGTGACTGAGTCCTGGCCGCCAAAGTTGAGATGAGGTATGGGAGATGACTGAACCTGATGTGGAGTGAAAAGACCAAGAGCTTCAGTTTTGCTGCTGTTTAAATAGATGGAATTTGTGCTCATCAAAGCCTTTTATCTCCTTAAGACAGGTGCTGAGGCATGACATGGCTGCAGAAGGGCTTTATTAATGAGCATCTCTGGCTTACGGGGAGCACTCTTGTTTAAATGCTTTCAGTGTTTTTCACACAGTACTATCAGGGTAGTGCAAAGCAACAGGTGTGTGTGTTGTGTTTTGTAACTTGTGCCCGGGCTAAAATTCAAACTGCATTCTAACATGATAATGACTCTCAAAGGGCTCAGATCCTGAAGGATAAACTAACAATTAAACAAACAGGACCCAGGCTGGTACTGCAATGAATGTGTTTTCACTATGTGATGGAATCAGGCAATGCAATTTGTATACATGTGTGTGTACTTGTGTATGAGCAAAAATTGTGCCGCAATGTCCACAAGGTGTGCGGCTGTGTATGGGTATATGCATATCACATGAATTACAAAAACATTTGTAGAATGATATCAGGACTTCTTCTGGATTTTGTGTATGTAGGTATTTGTGTGCTGTTTTTGAAAGCATGGACAATACGCATGTGTGTGTGTGTGTGTGTGTGTGTGTGTGTGTGTGTGTGGGGGCGTGTGTGTGCATGCGTGCGGCCTCTCCTCTCCTTATCTCCTTCTGCCAGGCCACTCTGCCGACATACACTCCAAAGAGCCCCTAGTTGTCATTCATGGCGTCACACAAACCCCCCCCCCCCCCGAAAAATGTCACCATGAGGGGAAGGGGAGAGACAAAGAGAAGGAAATACACAGAGAGAGTGGCGAGTGGTGTGGGTTTGAAGACCAAGCAAACCACCAGTTACCTCAGAGGGGTTTCGTAATCTCTTCAGTTCTACCTCGTCCTTCCTTCAACACCATACAGCTTTAAGGCACATCTGGTGTATGCCAAGGCACCTACTGCACTAAAACAGTTGTCTGAATGCAACATTATGTATGAGAGGATGTGTGGTGACCACTTTATGTTAAACATTTGCACTCAAAATACACAGTGACTACACAAAGTTACTCAGGTTGTTATTATCCAAATTTAACTGCTAATGAATGTGTGGCTCTAAAATGTCAAAGTTCCATGAAAGAAAGGACACAGAACATTTTGAGTGTAGACGGAGTGATAATGTCTTAAATAAGGTCAATTAAAGAGAATATGAGTAAATGCAAAAGTCATGCCCCAAAAAAAGTGTTTTTTACTAAAATATCAATTTAAAGATACAGAAAACTGAAAAACAACAAGATTGAAAATGTAAACTGCAATCTGCATCTGCATCTGCATCTTAATTATCTCAGTTCTAGCCAGCTTAAAAACATATTTTTCACAGTAGCAGAAAAGTTTTCATGGGTGATCTGCACTTTCCAACCTTCATGTTGTGTGCAAAAACGCACAAACTGTTTTTATGGATGAAATGTACAGCATAGAAATTTCAAGGCATTTATTCCAAATGCAGAAGAAAAAAAGATGTTTATATGCAGCATGGATTCCAGCCAAAGCTCAATACAAAGCAAGCTGGTCTGGTGAACTAGATTAAGTGCAGGACATTTGCCTACGGTGTATGGGACATGAGGCAACACTAGCATAAACCTTACAGCTCGCTGGCAAAGTTGATGATGCAAATGTGACACTGAAAACTAGCCAGTGATTTTCTGTTTGGGTAAAGCAATCCAGCTGAGTAACTGCCATGTAAAAGCAGGTGTGTGCTAAGTTAAACTCATTGAATGTGCACGCTGTTGTAGAGGCTGCAAATTGTCCCCTTGGTGTTGCTTGTTTACAATAATTATATGATGATGAAATGCTATATGTGAGACACAACTACACTCAGCTGACTGTCACCCTCGGGCTGAAAGCCTTCTCAGATTTAAATTGGAAATCTCATTTGGTACATGCATGTGATCAGAGTGGAGAGGACTCCATTCGAGCCCTTATCTTTATCTCTTTTTATCTTTCTCTCAGTGACACACATGCAAGGAGCAGAGCACACCATACAGTTATTTACCTCAGATACTTATCTATCAGATTCTAGCCAAATAGCATTTGTGCGATTACCATCTTGTGACAGCTGACAGCTCGCCTGGTGACAACACGCGGTGACAAGTGGACGGCGTCATAAATAATGACTGCCATCCATTCCGACTGTCAGGACGAGCGGCGTCTCATAATGGGCAGAGAAGGCAAGAAAAACAAAAACATATGCTCGCACACAGAGACAGTGATTTATAACCCTTTTACCTTCCGCACGCAGGTGCATGGGCAAAAAGCAACACACATGCGCGCACACACATATATAACAAGCAAACACTGAGCATCAAACTGAGAAAGACACAAACTTTCAGACACCCACAAGATGACACATTCCTGAAGGAATAACACTGAATTTTAAACTGTCGGATCCTATTTGTCACATCATCTAACTGAGTCATTTCATTCCATCCAAAAATGTTCTTCACAATTTTAGTATTTTGTGGTTCAGAAGGATTCAGAGATAAATAACTTCAGGAGCAAACATCTTAAGAAAACGTTGTCGTCTATAACTCAGGGGCACCAGATGTATTTCAGTAGTGTGCACGCTTGTGTGTGTTAAGGCCTTTTCATACTTTCCTCATTCCACATCTGGGGACAGTTGTGGACATGGGGGGTAGGGGAAAGAGGGTATGGGGTTTATCTTGGACTTTTAGCTACATATAAATACAAATGTTGTTGTTTTATTGTTTTATTACAAACAATTCCATTGTATAAACCTGTGTTTAACAGCTGACCTCTTTAATGGTGTAAATGGGTAGCAGAACATAGAACATTAATCACTGTCCTGTTAGTGTCGTAATTAAGTTAAGTTAAGTGCTATGTGCGTAAATGTTTACATCACTCCCTCAATTTGAAGACATACTTATTGTTCCTTCTGATGTGTGATGCTGCAGGTATTATAAGTCAAAGGAAATAATCTGACACACATCCAGCTGTGGGCAACAAACAAAACATCAGTGCTGACCTACCCGAGTCGCATTAATAGCTGGACATCTCTGTAGATTATGGTATAGATAAAAAAGTTGGTTTGCAGTTTCCACTATGGATCAATCTCTGTGCTGAAATGTCAAGGAAAGCCTGAAATACTGGAACTTTACTGTATACGTCTTATTATGTGCAGCACCATATTTCCCCCCCCCCACTCCCTGTCGCTCAACATTAAGTTCTGCTCCCCTGAGGACATACAGCATGGACCCAAAGCTTTTCAACCGCGCTCACAGCTACTGTGTTCACTGTTGCTGTTGACATGAACATAAACGAGACGCAGGAGGTGTTTTGTGATTCACAGAACACCCCCTGCGTCTATTTACCGTATGTGTTGCAATATAGGGGCATTTGAGGGGGATACAGTGATTTTCAACTTAAAAAGAATGTGGGAGGACTGCACCTCTCAGACCCACACATTCAATTATATATTCTATCAAAAATAAGGATGAAAATAACTGCTATATTCCTTTTTGGAAGCACTGAAAAGAGGGATATGTTCCAGAATAGCCTGAAATATCCATTTATTGTGAGCCTGTGTTTTGAATACATTTCATTTCTGTTATCTTGCCCTATTTACAGCCCTCTGTCTTCCCTCTGGTGCTGGAATAGATTGAAACATTCCATGTTTGTCACTGATTTGACTTGACGGACAGTTCCATTACAATCTCTCTCAGTCTCTGGTGTATGCATATGTGTGTGTGCTTGCGTGCATGCGACTAACCCACCATCTGTTCACACTAGCAGTTGTTAACAGGTCGCTGTACCTGGAAAATACTCACACAGGTTAACGGTTTTGTCGTAGCAGTTCCTGCAAAATGGTTTCCTATTCCATCATTTTGGGATGCTGAAGCACATCGTGCCAGATAATGGCGAGCGGTAGTGACGATGGTTATCTTGTAATTTGACTGTGGAATGTTTTTAAAGCAGCAACACACCGGAGCTGATTGTTCTTATCTCTACCTGCTTTAAACATAGAGCTGTGTGTGAGCATGTACGTGCACACACTCGTAGGATACAGTACAGCAGCATCTCAATTCTGTTTCTCCATTGGGTGCAACAGCACAGAGGTGCATGTTCACACTTCAGAGCTTTCATGTTCCATTCTGAAATTCTGCTTGTTCATGCAACTATTTTAATGTATTTATCTAATCTGAGCTATCAACAGATATTATGAAATGACAATATTGTGTTTTGTCATATTTCCAAATTGATGTGTGGCTTTGGGTTTTGACTTAATTGAGAAATCTCTTTAAATGATATCAGCTAACAAAGCTAAAATATGCACCGAAATGATTGCTTTTTGTTTGTATTACTTGTGTATGACAATGCTCAGTACCATCCAGGCTTGTTTTTTGTTTTGTTTTTTTAAGCACAAACTGCATCCTTGGGATCCAGCTTTTTGTGTGCTTCACTCCGTTTGTCAAACATCCCATCGGTGAAACACGGCGAAGGAAAACAAAATCAGTGGTGGGACACTTCTGGCTGCTGTGTGAACATAGCATAGTTTTCCCTAATGATGGCTCCTATCAAGCTGCATGCTGTCAGGGCAGGCCTGCAGCCGACAGGGAAGCGATAAGATAAGAAACTGTTTATACGGCAAAGAGAGAATAAATCCCGTGGTAAGGACCTCACAGTTTACTGGTGTCTTATATTACCAAGTTGCCTGATCTTTGTCAAGGCGCGGGGGTGTTATTACACTGCTCACCCTACAAACCAAACACCAGTTCTCCCATCAAAGCTCATCCTCCTCTCGGTCTCGATTGCCTTCATGGAGAGCTGCTAAGTCCTCACCTGTGACCCTGTGTCAGAAACATCTTCTATTCCTCTTTCTCTCTTTGCTGTAAAATTCTGCTATATATAAAGATTATTGGGTTAAATGTCAAGGCTGCTATGTTTGGGCTTATCCAAGAAAGTGTTTGGCCTCATTGTGTATGGTGTGTCCTTAATGGAATGGTAAAAATGTAGATGCGTTCACTCCGGAAAGCTGCTGAATAACCGTACGAATATGGATGAGTTCTAGCGTTTGCATAGCAATCAAAAAGATACAGCGCTGCATGTGTCGATTTGAAAGTAGGAGTCAATCAGAAGCGGTGCAGACACCGTGGGTGTCTCTTGCTTTTTCAGACTCACACATTAGATGAAGCCACTTTGACAATAAATGTTTTAAAGACACAATAGAGAATACATGAATTAATTTGCTAAGGAGGTAATTTATCTATTCAAACATTAAGCTGGGGCTGATTGCAGCCATACAATAAACATTCATCATACATATGTGGACCTTTCAAACACTAGTTCCGATCTATAGGTTTGTGCACATATGATTGACTCTTGACATACTGCACAAGGGCTGAACATATATGAGGTAAGGTAACATGGAGAAATAATTGCCTTAATCAGGCCACAGGCCTCCATCAATGACAACTCAAGTGGATTTGATTTGAAAGCACTGGCTGATTGGGCACTCAAGGTGTGTGAGATTTGTTCTGCTCTTTGTATTAGTGTCCATTAGCTATTGATTGGCCAGTGTGAGAAGAGGAAGAGAGACACTTGGAATAAATGCTGTAATAGTCTTCAAGTACCCATTTCTTAGAAAAGTTTGTTGCAAAGTTAATATGTCATTTCACTTCATAGACCAGGATTATATTCACACAGTCATAAAATACAGTAATTTTATATTAACTGCAAATAAAAGGAGCAAGCTGGAATACTATACTGCAAAGTAAAAAGTGTCATAGGATATTAAAATAAATAGCATCACTTGTTTAAAAGAAGTGGGCTTTACAGCAGCTGTCAGGTATTTCACTATTATATAACATTTGGTGTGATGTCTGGCTAATTCAGTTCCCAGATGCCAGTGTTCATCTGTTTGTATCTGTACTCAATGAGACAAAATCATTTATTTTTGTCCGTTGTCTACTATAATGGCTCATCAAAATAATTAAAGAAAGTCAGTCAAAGCTCAATCAATACTTTTGACACTACAAAATGTTTTGGGGGAAACTTACATTTGTGAATGTTCTTTTTAGACTTCTCTTTTGCCAGAATTTACCAGACCACAGTGGTGTTCTGGCAAACTGCAGTGCATTTATTTCTTGCCACTACAGCATCGATTTCAAAATACATCCAACCACTTTTGAACCATATTCATGACAAATGTGAGTTATCTTACCAATCAGTGCATTTATACACACTTAAGTGAATGGGTTATGGTCTGCTTTCTCCAGTAAGCTGTTGTTTTTTTTTCTTTCTTTTTTTCTTTACCGTCATGTAAACAAGAATCCTGTTTTCCGCATTTGTGGTTGGGGATTAGAAACACTGGATTTCCCCAGCTAGATTTCTCCTGGAGAACGTTTGGAATGTTTGGAGTTTACGTGCATGCATGTTGCCGAGTAACAGCAGAGCGGGTGGATTAAAGGAGAAATCATATGTGCTGATGCGCCCTTGTATTTAAAATGATTCCAACCGAAGAACGACTAAAACTGAAAATGTAGTGTTTCCCACAACTGATCATTTGACTGTTTGTTAAATTCATATACTTGCATGCTGTGAGGAAGTGGAAGACACAGCATGAGAAAAAGCGAACAGCGTACTCTCTAATACACAGAGCCATGGTTCCAAAATAAGGTCACGGCTTGGGGAGAAGTAACTAGGTTACTACAGTTCATGTAAATTCCTTCTCCAATGAGCTGCGTGACATTCAGTGCATGTAAATGCATTGAATGTCTTCATTGGCCCTGTATCAGACTTGACTACATTACCAACAGCCAGACATCCGTGCTCGCAAAAGTTATGAAAGCCATCAATTAGATACCATTGAAAACACAAAGCTAGAACATTTTAAATGCCTTTAACGGCCTAATGGCCTATAAAAGCTTTTGGGTGCAGACTTGTTATAACGCCACACACTTCACTGCAGCTGGGGAAACTTGAGAAACCATTTCTTTAAAGCAAATCAAAATTCACTGCCATGCACAGAGACTAGGGCTGGGTATTGGTACTTGATACCTTACAGTATCAACAAAAATAACCTGATACCTGCATTTAAATCCTTCTTGTACTCAGATCTAGAGGAAAAAAAGACTGTGTGGTTTTGATCATAGCCAATCACTGCAAGCATTCTTCGATTTAATGGGACATGTGATTGGCCCACTACCGCAGCAGCTACAACCCATTGAGTCTGTGATGATAATATTACATTGTACAGTTAATTAATAAATATTTGAATCATTTGAATACTTTAAAATTGTGTAAAAATTAATTTGGATGGGGATGAGCGGTGGCATTTTACACAATTGAATGCTTCCATTCACATGATGGGTATCAAATGAAGTACTCTATTGGTGTCTGTATCAATTTGAGGGGTGCTGGTATTGTTACTGGCACTGTAATTTTTATAATGATACCCAGCCCTAACAGAGACAATACAACAACACAAAAGCCCACTTAAAGGGAACTGCTGTCACACCAAGGATGAAAGTACAAAAGATAAAAGCAATATTTAAATAAGAATCTTGCAAAGTCATTTATAATAACTGTCTGCATCTCTGATTTGCCTTCTATGAGATAAACCAAGCAAAAGGGAGGAAAAAAAAAACTTCAAGCTGGCCAGCAACACCCTTCAATACAGCCAAGCTAATTTGAGAGCAAAAACCCCTGGATGCCTCATTTTCTGATGACTCACATCCGAGCCCAATTTCCTGGATATTTGATGAGCAGAACTGCTCCACCAAATGCCCAAACATAAAAGAAATGAGTCAAGATGATTCCTTACCCTTCCAGATAAAAGTCAGGCAAGTAAATTGACATTTATTTTCGAGCCAGGGCTATGCCGCAATAATTTACTGCAAAAATACAAGGGACAAAAAAATGCCTGGAGGTTACAGAAATGCAACACACTGAAAATTAAGCAGAGGGCAACCGAATGAATAATAATCAATACAAATGCTATTTAAAGGTTGGTTGGGGTTTCTGGAGCTTTGTTAATTTTGCATTTATGGTCTCAGCACATTTTAAATTCATCAAATGTTTATTAAAATATGAAAAAGATAAGATCATGACATAATATGCAAGACAATATAAACAATGAAATCCCTCTAGGAGATGAATTCTTCAGAGTGTTGCAACACAACAACGTAGCAGCTAATAACCTCTATATTAGCTTTGAACCAGATTGATGGTATATTTTACTATGTTATATTTATAATACTCCATTAAGGATCCTCCATCTACACCATAGGTTAAGCGTTACTGGTCTGTGAGAGCCGTATTGGATTTCTGTCACTGTGCATATCAACCAAGTCATTTCTTATGTAGGGAGCTTGGGACCATACAATCAAGGGTGTGATAAAAGAAATGGGACAGAGTGTGTGTATGTGTGTGTGTGCCAGTGGGTGAAAGAGAGAGGGAGCGAGAGAGTTTGAGAGGGGCGTATTCAGTGAGCATGTGGAAGTCAAATCTGGGACAATAAAAGAAAGGAAAAGAAAGAAAGAAAGCTGGAATACATGGATCAGTGTGTTTAAGCCATGACTTGATATGATGCCACTGCTGTTCCATGCATGAATTTCTCCAAACAATGTCCTTGATGGCAGAAGTATCTGTTCCTCAGTGTGAATATACTGTAGGTACAACTCCAGCACGCACGCACACACACACACGCACACAGTTCCAGGATGAAAAGAGATGTATTTATGGTTTTTATAGCATCCATTATTTGCACTGGGGTAAAGAAGTGTCATGAAATATTTATTAGGTGTCTGATGTCATTTCATGTAGAGAGAGAGGAAGGGTAGAGATGAGGGAGGACGGAGGAAATAGTGCAAGTAGGGAGCAAAATTAAAAAAAATTAGAGGAGGAAGGAAATGTAGAAGGGAGGTAGAACGCGTCAGTGCTTAGTTTTGAGTGATGCCACTTCTTATTAAAAACACTGATGGGGTTTCCATGCAGAGCACTGGATGAATAAGCAGGGAAGTCAAGTTCCTTGTACTGTGGCATCTATCTATCTCTTCAACCTCAACTCCTATCATCTTCCTACGGCTTCCCCCTCGCTCTGATGTTAACTTCCTCCTTTGTTTACTGCAATGTGAGGTTAGGGCTGCTGAGCTGGTGGGGTCAACACCTACTTGGATGTATGTGAGACGTTACAGATGCCAATCCTGCCTCGGGGCATCTATCAGTTACTCAAGCAAGTGACTGTCTACATCTGCTGCTTGGAGCTATACGTGTTGCTTAAACCATGACCATAATAACAGATCATCAATTTCAATTGGCTGACAGATGTGTCCATGAAATCCTAAAGTGGGAAACATCAAACAAAGCTCCAATCAACATGTACATTACTGTGTTAAATCATTTCTGATATGGTACTGACTACACCTATGATGTCATTCATTTTTAAGAAAGACTTATCAACCAATAGTAGCAGACATATTTGTAAGCTTACACATCACATGGTCTCATTAAAACTGGGAATATAAATAAATTGGGTGTGTATACTTGTTTTTACTTATTGTAAAATATTAATTTTGAACAGGGCTTGCACAACCTGGAATGGGTATTTCTTTTAACATTTATTGATTTGACATAATTTTATACATACACATTTTATTGACATAAAGGCAAAAGAAAATGGGTCATTCCTACATGAGCAGACTTTTTCTCCACACAGCTTACGTTCCAGATATTTCCCATGTTTACCATCCACTAGGATTATGAAATAATCAATAATCATCTCCTGCTAAGTCCATGATTACTTTGCTAGGCAGCTCTGTAGCTTTACTAGTCATGTTGTCTTGACATGGATTGAGTAAGTACAGCATATATTATACTTACAGCTCAGTAGTGAATTGATACATTGGCCTGAAGGATAATATGGGTACAGTACAGTACTGTTCCTATGAGTGACTTTGGATTATGTTTCAGTACAAAGCAAGTCTTTGTCCTTTCAGCCCCTTTTCAACTGAGTCGAGCCTATCTTGAGCTAGCAGCCGGGCAAACTCATATATTCTATGTGTGTCACTAGATGTATTTCGACAAAGCGACTGTATATCTGAAAATTCAAAATGAGTGTTTTTACCTGAGCCTCTATCTATACACGGAGGTAGTGAGCTCATGTGTCCAGCAGAGTATGAGGAAATGCTTCAGTGGTTCTATACAGCGTGAAGAATACTACAGTAGACTATAATGGAGATCATTAGAATGTGTGTGTGTGTGTGTGTGTGTGTTTGTGTAAAAGAGAAGAGGAGAGACAAAAAGAGTTATATAGAAGGTGCCCATAAAAGAGTGTATGGAGATTGTTGTGGGGTGGGTAGTGCAGGGCAGCTGCAAGCAACAGATTACTCCCTGAAGTGTATTTCATTCTTTCTTTTAACTGGAAAAAAAAAACTGCTTTGAATGCCTGAAGCAAAGAATATGCCACTGCAAGCATCTAGACTGTAAAAGAGCTTTGTTGTATGCGCCTGCTTCTGTGTCCTGTTAAGCAATTCACATGCAAGCATATGTTGATTTACAAATTTGCATGTTTGCGTGTTTATTGTGCCAGAACAATGTGTGAGAGCACTCACACCAGAGAAAATCACAAAGGCAGAAATAAACCAAGGCCAAGCACTGTCTATGAGAAAGTCTTTGCTATGAGCCATTTTCATAATGACCCGACACACACACACACACGCGTTGCTTCATAATTCAAAAGAGGGACTTTTCCTTTTTGAGGGCTGGGCAGCTCAGGTCATATAAAAGCAGCTGCAAATTTAATGGGTCAGCACAGGGCTTTTTGGATGTCTGGAAGCAAGAGCACAGTGTGAAACAGCGCTAACACAGAAGCAAATTACTCACTGACGGAGATAGGCGCTAATGACCCTATAAGCTCAGGCCCAAGCGTAGTTTATGCTTCTTGCCAACAGCTGCTGTAGACATGTCGCTCACAAACACACCTGGGTCCAGTGACTGACTGCAGTAACACTATGGCATTTTAAATGTATTTTTGTTATTCAATAGGATGTGATGAGTATGAGCAAGAGGCATCACTTACTAGCAGACATTTCAAAAGACCAAAGATGCACAGCAACTGCTGAGATGTAACACTCAATCAATGAAAATTACTCGGTACGTTTCTACACACTATCTAACTGAGTCGCTTATTACATTTTACTAAATCCAGTTATTTTACATGGGAGAGGGGTTGAGTCAAATCTATTAGACTGCTTTGTGAGTGGGATAAACAGTGTACCTGTTACTTTAGAGATTCAGCTCCTCAGATGTGCTAATCTTTATTGCCTAGGGAAAGTATAATCTTGATAGGAGTTTAACAGCTGTGGATCTGAAGTGTACAGTTTACTACAGAGGATGCTAATGGCTACTAATAACATAGGGTTATTATGGGGGGGAAAAGCATGGGGGCAGAGAGGGCAGCCCTGTTGAAGGCCCCCAAATGGTGACAATAATTAAGCTGAGAAATAGTAATAACAAAATATGCCATTCTGGATGCCCTCTGTCTCCCATTAAGATTGTTGTGGCAGTAAATAGCAGGTAAATTGGTCTCTTCTGGGTCTTTTGGATTGCTTAGTAGACTAATGGCTAGTGTGGCCGTCTGCTACCTTGTGATACACTTGTGTAAAAATCCCAATTAATTTCTGCTAATGTTGAGGCTAGCTGTCACATGTTTTGCTCTATTAACAGTCAACAGTTGCCTAATAGACCTAACCTCAACATAGCAAGCATTAAAGAGCTAAAAGAAAGCTGACAAGAGAAATGTTAAGAGGAGACTGTGAGCACTGGAATCCTGTCACTGCAATTCTTTCATTGCACATTACAGAGATTACCTCTGGTGTCTTGTGAAATGGAAGGACAGCAGTTTGCAATGGCAACTAAATGACAACACCTTTAAGAGTAGTACAAAGAGTTCCCTCCTGTTCCTTTTAAAATGGGGACTGATGCTACAGGGAAGAAGGATTAATGTGAATTTGGTGGGATAATAGCTAGCATTGGTCCTGGGAGACCAGGCCTTGTGGACACTATTTTCACGCTCATTAATTAGCGTGTATGCTCCCCTCCATATATATGTGATGTCAGTCCATGCACACCTAAAAACACAACCAAGCAGCTACAGAAAAAGTTCACAGATAGGACAGCAGACATTTTTGCCTCAAAATGAAGACTCCACCTGTGGCATTGTTGTCCCCAACCCTCCCCTCTTCTTCTTCATGCTGGAGAAAGACAGATTGCACTGCTCTAAAGAGTGCTCTTACTTTTGTCTATGTTGCCCAACAGAGAGTAGCAAATCTGTGTAAATGGCTGTAAAAGTCAAAATAGTTCAGATGGGCTATATTTTCAACACATATTCTACTTTTTTATTCATTCGTTTTCATTTTAGTTTTTCTGTTTGTTTTTGTTTTTTAATCTCCATTTCAGCAATGTAAAGTTTGCTTTTGGAAAATGAATTTACATATAATACTCAGCAGTGATTTCACTCTTTACATAATCTCTCTCTAAAGGCATGTATGGGAGTCAGTGAGATGATATAAAGTCTCTAAAACCCACTTTGATTTTAATCTCTCCTGTGAGTGCGAACATGGTGTTAAAAGCGTGTTTCAAGAATATGGACCTAAAGAAATGGTGTGCTCAAATTCCCATGTAGCCAAGTCAAGATTGTTTGTTCTGCTGCAAGCGAACTGCTCAAGAAAGTGTTGATTCCAAATATCATTCACCTCACTGGACTAGTGTAGTGGGTGTTTGAAGCATTGGGATTTCCATCCAAACACACATCCATTGTTTGCTGACACACAGCCGTATGAAGAAGCATGACATGGCTTTCATTCTGCCCCTGAACTTCACTCTGTGCTTCTTTGGCACCAACATTTCTTTCAGTTGGCAGAAACAAAGATACATGTCCAAGGACGTGGTTTAAAGGGCCGGTGGGGGTGGGGGGGGGGGGTGGGGGGCATTTTGAACCGACCACAGGTCCCACCATTGAAGACGGGAAAAATAATTCAAACAGCGATCATTCAATTTATCCACCTGCTCGACTGTTGGAAATGAAAACAAGTTTGCGAGATGAGGTCCGAGAGCGGGCATGTGTCTGCCTGTCGTGTGCTGGTCGGGCCTGCATCAGTCAGTGCTGTCATAGTGCCCACTAAACGCTGGCAAGCAATGAGAAAAGTATGAGCGGGTGAGGGGAAAGAGCAGAAGCTGAATGCCAAAGTGTGCGGAGAAGGCGTGATCTTGTCAAACTGCAAGTACCATTCACTTCTTATCAGCAGGGTTAGAGCTGATTCATCTTAATGTTTGGCATTGTTAGCAAGTTTTTGGCAAACTGCTGGGACAAGAGCACTGACTGGGCAACAGTTCCCTTTGGGGGTTACATTATCACACCAGTAGAGAGTTTAAAGATGAAAAATACAGACAGACAGAGCTGGATGGATTGGGACATTATGAATTTGGCTTGAATTCTACTCACTGTAATAACTGAAATAATTAACCTTTCTATAAATGTTTATTCTATGCAGGTTAACTGAGAGAAAAGCATACAATAAAAACTGAATGCTCCCAATGCTACATATGTTACAGTGTCAATGTGACACCGTCCTGACTTACTATTCCTAACAACCAGTTTCCATCTCTATATGCTAATCTTTACGTGCCATTTGTAATAGCAGGAGCCAGGAACTATGATTCCTATGCCCTTAATGAAACGGCCCGCTCTGCCGACCTCATTTGTGGATCCACGTTCGCTTAAATGTGGCATCGCCCTGCGGAAATGGGGTCTAGCTCATAAAAAAATCTAAGGTTTACGGGGTTACTATGAAATTGAGCGGAACACAACTCAATGCAGTCATGATCTAGCCCTCTGTTGAGTCTACATGTGAGCAGAATGTGTAATAGACACCGGATCGGTTATTATACCCTATCATTAGGGGAGTCAAATGACAGCATGCAAAGTCTGTCACAGATAGGTTTATTCTGATGCTGTTGTCCTGGAGATGATAAAGGGTTTTTTTCTGTGAAAGGTCTAATAACATTGGTGTACAGATCTGGATGCAGTCTGAACAAGCCAAATAATAAAAAAGACAGGAAATCAGTTATGCTATTACCTAATCAGTGTTCTCTTTATCATAGGGGGGAAAATAACATGGGGTGGGAAAAAATAAATAAAACTCAACCTTTTTTTCTGTGCTTGCATAAACACAGCCATTATCTGGGTAAATAATTATTCACAGTGTGTGTGAATGCTGATTACAGCTTCCCCCTGTTGTGTGTAATGGGAGGGAGACGTTCACTCATCAAATATGGATGAAATGAATGTTGATGCTTTCCATCATGGCACTTAATCATGGCCTTCAGTAAACAGTAAGGGCAGGCAAGATGTGATATGGTGACTGTAACTGCTTGAGGAGGCAGGTAAACACTGGCTAGTTTGCTGGTGTGAAGTGAAAGCTTGATGAGAAGCAATGGTTGTGTCTCAGTTGGCTGATTCAAAGCATGTTTTTCAAACTGTTAGGTAACTACAAACTTTGCCATATTAAATGCATATATGTGTCAAAACATATTTTTGAGGTAAAATATATAGACTTTGGTCTGTACTCACATATAGCCCTGCTACAGTCTACCACAGTAATAAAAAAAAGCTGACCTCCGCTGACAGTGGGGGCGTTTGTCCGCATCCTGTCATTCTATGTACACAGTGCTGAGTGCAATGCCACTCACAGGTCTACATTCTCCTTACTTAGCAATATGTTTACCACCCTTCCATAGATTTCCTCTCAGTCTAAATGATGAGCTGGAGCCAACGGCAAACAGGCACACACCCAATTACTGCACAAATTTAGCATGCAGGACGCATCGACCCGCACAGTGCAGACATACACAAACCACAGACAGAGATGGAGAAAAAAAAACCCTGTATCACCAGAGCGACTAACCCCTTGATCTACACTTGATCTCTGCTTGTCTTCAAAAGGCAGGATCAGTGTCAGGCTAAGGTCAGAAAAGTAAAGGCAAAGGGGTCTGTAGGGAGAGGGGATGAGTTTGAGCCCTGAACCACAAGACAAGATCAAGTTCAGGCAAAGGACAAATTGGCAAGTAAAGGGGAATACAGGAAATGAGGGCTGCTTTTGATCACAAGTAAAATATTCCTCTATGTGAGCTGATGGATCAGGTCTGAGGGCTAGCCAGTATAGTATGCAAAGCTGCTTAAAATCTAGGGGTAGCCGAGTTCCTCCTTCGCCACATTACTCCTCTGTATCCTTTTGTCACCAAAAAAAGAAAAAAAAGAAAAAGTGTGAGATTGTACAAATCTGTTAGCCCATAGTACAAGTGGAAACATAAATATGTGGCCTGTTCCTGAGTAACCGCAAAGTTTCACTTTCGTTCAGTGTTTTGAAAAAGCTCACCAGCAGTAACACATACACCAAAAAAATAAAAAAAAGCAGTCTGGAATAGCTAATTACTATGCAGGAATAACTAATGCTTGCTGAATGCAGTGTGGTTTATTTTAAAAAGCCATTACGTAAGGTAATGAATATGCGGGGACCCTGGGGGCCAGCGGCTCAGCAAGCTTAGTGTTTACTCTGTTTTAAAAGGGTGCTGCTTGCATTTGGGCTCATTATAAGCTGCTCTGTTTTCAGGGTAAAAGTGGGTGATAGTAATTCAAGGATTTGTGATGTATAGACTAAATTAGGGCAGTGATTCACGAAGGATGCGCGGCACACTGCTGTAAAGCACTCTAAATTCATTTCTGATTGAAAGGACTGACCTACAGCTTACCTGAGGATAAAAAGCAACCGGCAGGAACAGACCACATGACTGCTTTTTTGGATTGGATTTGATAAGCCTGAAGGCCAGTTATCTGAGAGTGGGCATGTGCCAGTGTGCCAATAACTTGTATTTGATTAAGTTTGTGAACGTGTGTGACCATCATGGTTCAAAATACCTCTGCATCCTTTTCTGCCTGCCTTGTTCTGCAATCAGAGCTGTGTGACAGTAAGTAGTGGTGGTGGTGGTGGTGGAACTAACGCTACAGAAGCAGAAAGGGCAGGTTCACTGTGAAAAGGTGAAAAAAACAGAGGTGTATAGGACTGGAGCTGGGACTTAGCATGGCTGCCACGTCCACTACTCTGACAACTCATTTGCCCTAACATTTCAGCAAAAAGGTCAGACAACCCTCTGCCCAAGTTTATGAATAGTGTATAGGGGCTCTGGCTGACAGAGGGGAGAAACAGCGAACGAGGCAGGTAGAAGGTCTCTTCATTGACTTCACTGGAGAGAGGAGGGAGGCTGCTCTTGTCAGTGTCCAGATGGGAGCTGCTCTGTATCCTCTAAATCAGGAGTAGAGTTCTGACCTTATCTTATTCGACTGGGCCACTCGCTTAAGGCGTGGAATTGTTCTTGCACTCTCTGGTGCCTGCAGATTTAACTGTAGGACCTTTGACAGCGGGACAGAATTTAACAGCAAAGCGCACACATGCACAAATAAAAAAATTAAAATTTAAAAAAAGGGAGAGAATTCCTTGATTGTAATAAATTCTCTATGCAAGCAGAAGCAATGCCCTGAGGCAGTTTGTGTTTATGCCTGTGGTCCTTAAGGATGTAGCCAAATGTGTTTTCACACAGTGCTCTATTTTCATATCTTACAGGAACTAACACGGCAGCACATTCAGAGACAGCCTTACACTTGATGTTGTGGCTCGGACAGAAGAGCATGTGCACTTTTTCCAATTTTAAGAGCAAACAGTACTATCCACCTGTGCTGGTCCTGAGAATTAGAGATATGGGCAAACACACACATACACACAAATAAAGATAATACTATTGTCTAAATCTTCAGATGAATTCAAAAAATATTGACTTTGTTGAAGAACTACAACTACAGCCAAGATCCCCACTCTCTTGCTTGTGTTACATTATACAACACATCCTCAATAGCTCGCTGACACTGAACTTAGAAATGAAAAATTAAGGAGTGGAATGTTTTAACAAAATGTTTAGCATCACAGTTTACATCATAATTCCCTCGTGAAGGAGGAAACACTCAAGCGCAAACAAGGGTACATTTACAGTACAGTGCAGATTGTGTGCATTTAGCTGAAAGATTAATGTGGCTTGTTTGTCCTCCCACATGTTGCCTCTTAACTGTATCCTGAGCTGCTCACAGGGTGTCATGGCAGCAAATCGACTCTCTCTTTCTCTCATTCAGACGACGGTCCGCGTTGAAAACACCCAATTCCCAGGATGCTTTCTGTCCAGATGGGCCGAGCCAGCGACACTTGTTCAATTAAAGGCATCAGGGGAGACTCGACCACTTTATTATCTGCAAGCTGGCCCACATTGATCAGTCTGTCTGCAACCACTCACAGCCCATGTGACAGCTTAATCTGGGGCCCTGCAACATGCACAAGCACCTTTTGCTCTTTTTCTCTATCATGGCAGATACACATACTCAATCTGTACACTGGATTGTGCAAAGGTGTAAGCATGTGTATTTGTCTGTCTCCAGTCTGCAAAACGAAGACAAAGCAAAAGAGAGCACAAAGAGGTTGTGGGGGGGTGGGGGGGGATTGGACCGGTTTCCATTCATTCCAGTCTGTGTCAAACCATAAAAACAAACGGTTGTCTTTCTATCTGTTTCCTGGTGAAATCAAATTGCTAGGATAGATTTTTATCTTCAGTACGAGCTTAGTGACCACCTGTGGCACCGGCATTGCTACATTGCCTGCTTTCAACATGTTCATTTCTCAGGACCGATGACTCAAAACAATCCTTGAAAATAAAACTGACTGACCTGCTGATACAAAGATTGACTGTCTCCATTCAACATAAAAATATGAATGAGGATTTGATCATCTAAATAACCACAGCAATATGGCACAAATTCAGCATGTGGATGAACCCTGTGGTTAGTGAGATGGTCCATCAAACTGAGGGCTTACGTTGTGTTGATATGTTAGACCATATCTTACCTGCAAAAGACTAATATATGTTAATGAAATGTGAACGCTACGGTAATTAAAGTGTGAAAATCAAAGCTACATCAAAGTTAATTCACTCACTGCAGTGTTGTCCTTGCAGACCTCACACCACCCCCCCACACACTCACACACACAGGACTAAAAAGCCACATGGTGCATAATGCCAATGGCTTAGTTGACAAAATGAAACCCTGCCCAAGCTGAGCAGTCATTAACAGTGAATCCTAGTGAAGTATCTAGGCCACATCTCTTCTACTGAAACAGCCTGCTGGTCTGACGCCTGAGCTCTTGAGATTTCCCCTCAACCAATCTTTTTTCCTCACTCCATCCCCTGTCTCTTGTTTCCCCATCCCTAATGATTTATTTCTTCCTCCCCTTGCATTCCTTTCCTTTGCTCATTGTCTCTCATCTCCCCTCTGTCTCTCCTCTCCTCTCTCCCCTCCCCCCCTTCCTCCCCTCCAAAATGATTACATGCTGAGAAAGCAAGCAGTCAAGGCCTAACCCAGCCTGTTGAGGGAGCACCGAGGGTCTGTGGCATTAAAGCTCCTCCTCCTCTCTGGCCCCCGTAGAATTGCAGAGGCGACAGATGAATAAATAAGAGCTGTAAGGAGTTAGGCTTTGTGGCAGCTGTTGAACAAATTTATGGTGTTTCTGATAAGTCATCATAACGGTTAGGCCATACTGACAGTGGATAGGAAAAAAGAGGCGAGTCTTGTCTACAAGGATGTTGTGAAAGGGACAGTTCAGCTAATTATTTTTCTCAGAGATGTCTGTTTTGTTTATCATAAACTCGTATGCAACTGCGCAAAGGAGGCCACAAAAGGCAGAGCTTGATATGAGAATCCTGACTTGGCTACAGCACAAAAAATATACTTACTGTTACTCAATAAAGCTTGAATTTCAAGAGTTCAAGAGTTTAAAATGGAGAAGAGAAGAAAACTGTGATTTCACTGTTGCAGAGCAGAAATGATTACTTTGTGATGTTGGGTTGGAATCCACTGTGTAGGCAATTTTTTTTTTTTATCTGAGTTGTTGCTAAGTCTAGAACAGCAGAAATCTCTCATAATATACATGATCAAAACACTTCACCCTATGTGTTCTGCAATGTAAATGTGAAGTTAAACAATTGTGATGTCTCAAATGGAAAGGTTATGAAAATGTCTGTTTTGACAAGACTTCAGTCATTTTCATTTGACTTAAACTAAAACAAGCCAATTTACTAACAGGACAAGAAATCACTCATTCCGTTCTTAATTAAGCAACAGTGTTATTGACATTATGGCTTCCAAATACTCTAAATAGCAGCTTTCAGACTGGAGTGAATCCTCCATTCAGAAAATGTGTCTATTCCATCCTTTTTTATCTGGCATTTAAAACAAGAAAATGTCATAAATGCTATTGTCACAATCCACAGTCATGGTTCAATTGACTATATTGTTATATACAACTCAAATACAATAAATTAAGATTTTGTAGGACTGGTTAGATTAGTAAACCAATAAAATGTACTATGTCGTATTTAATAAAGTTGACCAATAGTGGTACAGATAAAACAGATGTGACCTCTACATTATTACATTAAGATGACAATCCTAATCCTAGCCTACTTCCCCTTTTAACATACAAAATAACAATTGAAATAATACAAAATGGGTGTACTTTAGCTGAAATGATGTATTACTGGGGTACAGAGTTATATGTTTAAGTGGATCAGTGGGCTTTAACATCTATCATTTCAATGCATGTTGAAATTACATGGTAAAATGACATGTGATTTGGGAAATTGTGTAATTTTCTTAGCATTGTATTATTTCACTAACCTGCACAGGGAGTATGGGTTGAAAAGCTGGTGCATTATATCTCTCCTTGTTAAATATAATGTTCTTTGTACATAGTCCTTGTTCAAATAAAGCAATTCAAAAGGATGTGATGTGTCTGAATCTGTGTTTATGAACAGAGGAAGCAATGTAAGGTCTGGTCCTAATCTAGCAAATACCAACTAAACCTATGATTTTGCAGATTTGGATTTGGAGCTGTAGCTGTGGTGAAATGTTAGACTACATTGTTGGCTTGAATCTAAGAACACTAAATCCTGGAATTATGTCAAACTCTCAACAAAAACTAATCATCCACATCCGAGAAATGAAGCAGAAGAGTCTTTTCATTCTATCTCAGAGGATCACACCATGTATTTTCTTATCATAGACAGAGTTACTGTGGAAAACATACATCTGGATTCTTAACTCAAACATTCTGTTAGCTTGAGCCTAAAGATATTTGGGGATCTTAGAGATGTGATAAGGCTTTCATTATTCTTTCTTTTTTTTTTACACAGTTTCAAATATTTTTCTTCTTCTTGTCAGTCAAGTGCTTTTAGTCCATAATTAACAAGAGCGAACACATCTTTATAGAGATGTTCTGCAAAGTTCCAAGTCTATGCTTGCACATCATTCTTTGGTATGATGTGCTATCATCTTAAGGGTTTTATTTTCCTTTTTTATTTAGCTTGGATGTCCATTTGTCTTTCCCAAGCACTTTTACATTTTACAAGCCTATATTCTAAGCATACACAAATACTTACTATATATTTTTCAATCTACTTCTTATCAAACTACAAGGACCTTTCAAATACAACAACCAGTTCTGGAACACGTATTGATTACAATGAGTGCATCAACAAGGAGAGTAAAAAATCATTGTGTGCATTCTGTTGTTAACTGCTGTGATGTGTATGGACTGGAACATGTTTAGACATCACAGATCAGGCTTTGAGTAAGTCAGTAAATGTAAAAAGGCTTAAACTTGGGTGAAAGGTATTGTCTGACCAACTTTACATCAATGCAGTTTTCTAGATGTGCAGTAAACACGTGCGGTCCTACAGAAATGCCTTGGTTTGCTCAGATTTTCCAGTTAAATGTCATAAACACAATCGTCAAAACCCAGGAATCACAGTGACTGAGCTGGCTGCCGTGCACCTTTCCTTGTATCTATAGAGAAAACACACATAAGCTTTTGGTGTTTAAAGTTGAACGTCAAATCATACCACATTTTATTTCAAGTTTAATTCAGTTACCTTGTAAAATAAAAAAAGGTGGTGAGTCAAAATAACAAAAACAAAAGAATCAAAGCAATGCCAATAAAATAGGAGCTGCGTGTAAAAAAGGAAGAACGAGCAAGAAAAGAGGGGGAAAAAAAATTCCTCAATCTACCCTACTTGAATCCCAAAAGAATATCATTTCACGTTCAAACGGAGGGAGGTATTCAGTGGCAAAACAAGCTCACTCAAGTGTTACTATTTTCCCATTATATAACTGAAGGAGAGATGAGCAGGGAATAGCTCTATTCCCCATTTCCCTTCTTTTATTGGTCACTCTCATTCATCTTACCGGCCTATTGATCTCAATATTACCAGACCATTTCTCTTCACACTGCCTCCGTGCCACCAACAGCCCTTCATACATAATTGTAGGCCTTCTAAATGAAAGTTGGACAATAAATAAAGGCCAGGCCCTAAACAAGACGGTCAAAACAAACATTCATCCGGTGAATCCATCAGAGTGAAGGACCTATTTGCTCTGGCCTGAGAAAATGACTTGGGAAGGGAGGATAATTTTGTAAGATGGTGGGGAATTAAACTTCAGAGGAGGGTGTCTTTAGAAAAGCTTAACCTCTTAAACTCCACAAGGAGGCCGGTATCCTCTGCCGACATTACTGCCTTTCAGAGGCTGTAGTGGGCTAGAATGAAGATTAAAGCTAGAATGAAGTGAAATGAACTCTGCTATTATATGAAACTAGACAACCTAAGGCATCCATTAGTACCAACCATGTAGTGCTAGCTTGTTAGAAAGGTAGATAAATAACAATCCAAAGTTAGACTTAATTCTGGCATGGCCATTTTCAAAGGGTTCCCTTGATGTAGAATAAATAAAATCACCTATTCTAAAAATGATCTTGGAATTGTATAAATTGAGTCTTGCTGGAAAGCTGAGTTGAAGACATGCATTCAAATGTCTTAATGTGTGAAGATCTTGGTCTCCACAATATCCATTTCATTGTAGTAAGACCTTTTTTTTTTTTTTAAATTGACCTCATTGTATAAAATGATCTATTGTGACCTCCAAACTTCACAAATCACAAATAAGAGACCAAAGTTTTCCTATGGTGTGATAATGTTGTATTTCTGAGGGGGTTCTTTCAGTTCTCAAGTTGTCAAAAATGGTTATATTTTGCACAATATGTGAGTAACAAATTGTGTCAAGCCAAAAATTGCTGGAGCAATTTATGAGACATAATTGAGGAAGAGGTTAAGTGATGAAGTGGGAAAACACACACCAGCATACATGCATGTATCACACACATGCACAGCACAAGCAAGCAGACTGCAGTGTCTGTCCTCTGAGGAACATATTTATACACACATACACACACAAAAAAAAAGTAACGACTTCCCTCAACCTTTTGGCTTTGCAGCCGGATGGAAGTGAGAGTGAGTGTGAGTGCTTTTATTTTCTTAGAGGAGGCTGTCGGCTGGGGGACGGCCAGGAGATGGACTTTTCACCGGGGCCTGCCCAAATGCAATCTCTCACAGTGTCACCTGGTCAGCATAGAATCTTAGCTTTGCAGTCAGTGGCATTTCATGGCATAATTGAATTCAGAAAGGCTGCAGGTACACAACAGGAGTGTTTTAACACTGAGGAAATAATGGCAAGTTGTGTGTGTGTGTGTGTGGTGGTGGGGGGGATGAAGCAGTGACTCTTGACTTGAGGAGCGGACAAATGTGGTTATGAAAGTGACAGTGGGTGTCAGGTGGAAAATAGGAATGTGTCAGCTTCTACATATATCCCAGCATGCCAATAGAAACTCACCCACACAGAGCGTAGATTTGTGTTTTGGGATAATTCTCTATTGCTGTGATTCACTGATTAAACCTGTTCTGTAGACTTGATGATTCTCTCTGAATGTGTTTAATGAAATTGTGTACACATCACTTTTTAGGACAATATACATGACCAATGGCCAAGTCTCAGGCCATTAAAAGTTCTCCATCATTTGTGGCACTATCATCAACATGGGTGCAAGAGCAAAGGAAAGTTGCAAATGACCCAGGGCTGCAACTGCTTTACACTAATAAATATGACTTTTTTTTGTTATTTTGGCCAAACTGTAAACAGAGTAGCATTAATTTTGTCAGTTCAAACAGGTCTATGTTACTTAAGGTTATTGTTATTCCTTTTATTTGTTTGTTTTGTTTGTCTAGGATCCTTGGCAGTAAAGTATGGTATGTAGATGCTCTGCTAATAAATACATAATCCCACATTCACCTATTCATCTGATCTGTTCCCAATATGCCTTAAGCTTCACACTGATACCAGCGTAGCCTTGGTAGTTTCATCACTTTGTACTTTAGTTACTATGATTTCTTATGATAGTGTCAAACATTAAGAGCCTCCAAAGAACAATATCAAAGCTGTATTAAGGACTTAAGACAAAAAAGATGCTAACATCACAGTCTTGAGTTGTTACCTTTAAATATATATTGTGATATGTGGGCAAATAAATGTCTTCCAATTCAGTTACATTTCATAACTGTGAAAACAAGAAAGAATTTAAATGTCACAGTATTCAGTATACAATGTGGGCCCTGGCAAATAAACCTGGCTCCACCTCTTATTTTTTTGCAGCCTCTTCTCTGGTCCACTCTATATAGCCTTCCACTCAGTAAAGCTGTATTTCATAGCTTCTTATAGAGGCATCTTGCCAATAAGCCTCTTAGCTACAACCTATAAGTTGATCTGCCGGAAGAGGGAAGAAGGTGATTGAGATGAAGAGAGGACAGGGGGAAAAAAGTGGGAGAAACTGTAAAAGGAAAGGAAGGCAGACATGTCCAGTGCACATAGACATGGTAAGAAGATCAAATAAAAGGAGATAGATGTGGAGGGATAGAAAATGGTAGATAATTACTAAGACTAAGATGAAGTCATATAAACTCCCAAAGTCCAATGGGTAATCTTTAAAATACTTTTTTTTTCCTATTTCAAAAGCAACAAAGGCACATAGGTGTGCAACAAATTTTCATTTTAGTACATAGGAGGGTGGAGTACTTTGAAGAAAGATTTGAAATCCCTCCCAAAGCTCACTGCACTGACACTGTAATACAGTAGAAGTGCTGAACCTACAACTTGTGTGATAGGTAGAGGGAAAATAGTCAACATGAGAGCATTGAATTCAACAAAGTTATGAACAATGTCATACGTCAAATATATTGGTGGCGGTCTTTCAAAAGTGTATAAAGTCTGCTGCAACCTTTAAGCTACACAACCTTTTCTCCAAATTGAATCAAAAAGATCAAATGAGTCAAAAGAAGTCAACTAAATATAAAAATATGTATATGAGGTATCCGACAGACACTTAATTAGCGAATATATAACTGGTTTGATGTTCTACAGTGCTGTACTAGTCTGCAAATACAAAAGAAAACAAAGAAAACCCTCAACAGCCCACTCAGTGCTCTTTTCCATGCACACAAATACATACACACCATCACCATACCACATCCAAAGCTGCAGGCCACGCATTGTCCAATTCATTTCTCTCTCCATCATAGTAAACACTATTGCTTGAGGCCACACATGTTGACACTGAAGCATCTGGAGTTGCTCACAAGTGGACGCCTACTTCATCCCTTTAGACTTTGCTATCACAAAGCAGTAAAATGGAAAGAGAGAAAAGAGTGCCGAGCTGTGTGGGGTGAAATTAACGTCTTGTGAGAACAAGCATGGCTGGACTTTGGCTCCTCCAGGACCTGAGGAGGATTAATCTCGCTGCAACATCTGGCAGACGCTGGGCAGGCAGAGGCAACATCAAGGCATCCTACTGTCCAAAGGCTCTTGAGCAATTTCAGAGCTGAAGAAAGAAGCCATTCAGCTCTGTTCCATCCTTCCTGGTTATTTTGTTCCCCATCCAATGAGGTTGCTCTGTGTGTGTGTGTGTGTGTGTGTGTGTGTGTGTGTGTGTGTGTGTGTGTGTGTGTGTGTGTGTGTGTGTGTGTGTGTGTGTGTGTGTGTGTTTGTTTGTTTGCAGCCTATTCTTTTCAAGTGCTTGTGAGTAAAAAGCTAGCCAGCAATCTTCCACAATCGATTACTTTGTTTGAACACTGCAAATCTCTCGTGCGTTCAATGAAAAATGCACAGTTAAGCTTTATTGATCGGGGGAATGGACAAATAGCGTTGTTATGCTATACCGTTATATAAATAAATGCCTTATTGTTCTCAAAGTACCATTTTTTGGCGAGATCAAAACTGTTTTCATCACCTAGGTGGTTGGCCTTTTAGCCAGTGGTATTAAGAAACAACAGCAGTAGGAATTTGAATAATGATTCTGACAAGCACCATTTGTTCCAGAGACAAACTAAATCTAGGTTAATACCACGATGACATCGGTACATTTAATATTTTCTTAACCCGGTGTTTTCTTCTGCTGCTGCCTGGACGCACATGCATTTACAAAACAAGTTATGAGTTTGTTTAATTTCTCCTGAGCAAATAAGAACAAAATCCATAATCTGGTTTGGATGATCCAAAGTAATCTCATATAACCACAGGGCCCACTCAAATCTATAATCCTGTATCTCCAGCCAACATCAAACTTTATTTTTATTTTTTTTTTCCTTTTTCCTTTTTTTTTTTAACTCTGCAGGAAAAAAAAAAAGTTATTACCCTCTCCCGGGGATGAGATTAAGTTAGAAGTCTGCGTGGCTCAGAGAGAAAAGATCATTAGCCTTGATCAGATTGATTAAGATCAGCGTGGGCAGTTCAGAACATCCCTCATACAAACAAAGCACCAAGTCACGAAATCTATCAGACAGTCTCAGAGGCCAGCCACACTGACCAGGGTTACATTTGATCTGTACTGTCCAACTCCAGCTAGGTTTTCTATCAGCCATGGTCATAGTTTGTCAAACCACCAGTTGAAAGAAGAAGTTTAAATGACTATTCTTGAGCATCTGAATGACCAGCATGTGTTTTTACTGTCTATGTAATGTGCAGTTTTTCTTTTTGTAAGCTTCTCTTCACCAGGGATAGTCTTCTGATCACACACACACACACATCTTGAAACTTTATGCTTCAAAATTCCATAGTTACATAGATTCAAACCAACGATTCAACAATAACACTATAGGCTTCCTTTTGCAACCACTCTTAATTACCCAATACAAATTCTGGTCCAGTAAGGTAGTCAATGCCTTGCACAGGGGTAATTAGTTGGCTGTTTGCATTCTCACTAATAGATCAGGTCATTAACCTGTTTGTCTAACCTGTAGGCTACCACTGCCTTCAGTGTTTGTGTCATCTCTTTACTAGTTGCTACAGGAACAACACCGCATCAGGCAATGAGGTAAACCTGTGCTTATATAATGAAACTATACATCACAGCCCTCCAGGTAGCAGACATGCTTTGGCTATCAGTACGCAGATGGCAGTACACGGCTCGTTCGCCGGTGAAAACAGGTCAGTGTCGCAGGCAGATCATCAATCGAGGCCCTTCGGTGTAAGAGCAAGGGCCACCGGCCGCCTTCCAGGGGCACCGGACTCCCCAGGGCTTCAACGTTTCTCCACATCATCAATCTCAACCAACCTTTGAGCACATGGTCACTGACACTAATTAGCCAAAATACGGTCATAGGGAAACCCTAAAAATAGAGGAGAAAAGAGTGCAGAAGCACTCCAAGGGTTTGGTATCACAGACAATGAGACATTAATTAAATTTCCTATCAAGCTGTCTTGTTGATACACAACACATTGGGAACACAACTCCTTGTTTTAAATTAAATTACATTTCAAAAATTAATTCAGACATTAGCATTTACATTTAAGTACTTTTCTCTATTAATTTATCTATGAAACAATGTATTCTTAACCTGGAATATGTTTTGAGTCAGAATAAACTCTCCTTTTTTCCAGGTTCTTTAAAAACCCAAGGGCTCTTTCATATTAAGAGTTATGGTACAACTGGAGAGACCACCTAGACCTCTGCACAAGGAAAGTGTCCCCCTTGCAAATTGCTGGGAGCCCACATAATTAACAGGGAACCGAGTCTACAATGCCTGCCCTTGCCCAGTGCAAAGAAACATTTATAATCAGTAAGAAAACTGCATTAGCTGAGTTATAAGGTTATGCCTGGCTGACATTGCCATGACATTCCCAAACAAACAGACACAAAATATTAGGTACTTTGGTACACTAGTTTGTCCCTTTACTCTGCACTGTGCATCTGCTGTGCAGTCTGCTTTAACTTCTGCAGTCACAAAGTTAACAGGGGACACCAGGGTCCCTCTGGGAGGAGCCTTATCTTCCCTGTGTCTGTCACTGAGTAGAATCACCGCTCTTGATCACAGCATAGGGCAACCCTGTTCTACACACTCCCCTATTCTCTTTCCCCTTCACATAGCTTTCTTGCCCCTCTCCTCATTCTACATCAGAGGCAACACTGTCCAACTATTGCTCTTCCCCTGACATTTTCCCAGACTACAAAGGCATTCACCCACAACATACACACAAATATGGTCATTACCCCAAGCTTGAATTTCTCATGTAGGAAAAAAAACTGAGAAAGCTTTAAACAGTCTCCACAGTGTCCACATATTTCATACGAAGCACAGACTTGAATTCAAAACGTCACTGGGTTAAGCTGATAACAGTGAAATGACACTGAGACACATGCTTCTGTATTTACAATATGCCACAAGAGAAATGACTCATTCTTGGTATAGGGATTGAGAAATAACTGCAGCATTTAAGTTTTCAGCTTTAAAGACAAACCTGGAGCAAAAAGGTGTCGGAGTGATTTCCCTTGCTGGTTCAGACAGTGTGATAGGCAATCCATCACCTCAAACTCAGCAAGCACAAAATTCAACTCCAAAACAGGTAAACATACCCACACGCCTACGCCTAGACACCAGCTCGCCATTCAATGCAAAGAGCCCCTTTTGTCAATCTGAGTGTCTGATTTGACAAACAGACAGTCAAGCAGTGGGTGAACCTCTTTCTGAACAGTGCAGAGCTGAGACAGGCAACAGCCTCCAGACAGACAAGCTAATGATGATCTATCCATGAAGTCTGCTACATCCAGCACTGGCTTAGTGCCTGGCTTAAGGGCTAATGAGGCCCCTCAGGGGCCCCGAGTGGCAGCCTTCGTTCACCTTTGTTGGATATAGGACAGGGAGAAAAGCAGGAAGACAGCATCTCAAATTCACCATGTCATATCTTGTTAACTTTAACAAAACCTCATCAACTGGTAAATTGACCCATAAATGCCAGGCTGCCTTGACTCTTCTATCTTTTTAAGTGCATGACTATATTCTTGAGTGAATTACTCAACTATATTATCATCTTTAAAAGAAAAACCACAAAAGAAAATAGAATAAAAAAACAAGATAAAAACAAACAAGGGATACAGCAGGGATCGTTTTGGTTGTATATCTGTCACTTTTGTCTTATTCAGAAACTGTAATTTAGCCCCCCTGGAAGTCACTTAAAACCGCAGTCCAAACTGACAATGCCCCTCCTCAGAGGGAGGGCACAGAGCATTAACAAGCAGCCAGCATCAGCATCCATGACAGCATAAAAGGGAAGCCATCAGAGGTCCTGAGGAGTGAAGCATCAGTCTTACCTTCAACAGCAAACTCTTCAACTTCAGGGAGGAGTCCAGAGGGAGTGGAGAAGAGAGAAAAAAGAAAGAAAGAGAACACATTAGCTGTGATTTTTTTCCAAGTCCATTTTTTCTTCAAGCTAATTTTTCATGAGATATAATTTAAATAAGGACCACCAATGAGGATTAAGACGTTGACAGCAAAACAAAAGCCTGAAAATGTACTCTGATACAGTTATCTGTTGACTTTCTTAGAAGTCTCCCAGTGGCTCAGTTACCCCACATAAACACACATATTACAGTTTTAAAGACATGTCTAATAGGAGTGTGGAAAACCCTCAACCAGCATACTGTAACCACACTACCTCCCACAGGGAACAGGAGGCTTCAGTTAAAGTGGATCCCCCAACTGAGATACAGTGACTCTGACTTCTCTCTGGCTTAATGATACAGTGAGTGGGAGTCAAAGAGATCAGGCTCCAGCAGGACTCTTTACTTAAAGCTACCCTACAGCAGCAGAGTCCAATCTGTAATGCCTAAACATGAAACTGCAGACGACTGCCACCCTAGAAAGCCTATGTTGGAAGATAAGGTGCAACCCAAGAATGTAAAAGAGCCTCTAGCTTGGCATGGCATTCCTGTAGAGAACCTGGCATTTTGATCTGTTGTTGTGGCTGCTGGGCCTGGGTGTTCACCAGATACTGCTGTATAAAGTTGTAGCATGGTCAATAATATATATCACTGACTCTATACTGCACTTGTTCAGTATGTGTTTGCTACAGTATTTCACTCACAGCATAAACAGCTGCAGAGGAGCCTTTCAGTGTCTTCATTAACCTTTTGATATATACAATTTAAACAAAATCATGGGAACTACGAGGTCAAGCAAAGAGTAAATATGAAACACTTTAGAGCTGCAAGGAACAAATCTATCTTTTATACATGTGTTGCTCTCAACACATACGACTTATATGACTGTACACGGGTACAGTTGCTTTTAGCATTAACATTTGATGATAGCAGCAGCCATTTAAAGGGTCCCAATACGGCTGAAAAGTCAACCAGACTTCCCTCAACACACTAGTAGTTCCTGAAAAGGGGCTTTTCTTGAATGCAAGTTCTTGAATTCATTCATACATTAACTGAATCTTACAACTGCTTATGAATTCTGCACAGGCCACTGTGAAAGTATCTTTAAAGGGTCTTAAGCTTAAAACAAACATATTACAGGTGTTTGAAACCACAGAATAATGACTTGAGAAAAGAGAATATTCTTTTTGCACAGTGGCTGTCCCCCTCTAAATGGAGCTGGGAGGTCAGCCAGACAAAAACACAAACCCAGAGGACATCAAGCAAAACATTATGACTTGTTCAGTTGAAGGATGGTGTCACCATGCCTCCCTGCTGCTTGAGCTGAGTCCAGCTGCTCACAGTGAATGTCACAAGTACTGCCATTTAACATAAAACTACAAAGATTAAAAGTCTCTTTAAGTGTAGAAAACTAGGGGTGCATTTAACCAGCATAAAGGATACCAGCGCGCTGATTGAAAGATGTTAATGAATGAAAGAGCGTGTGTCAAGCTGAAGCATGTGGGGACCGTGTTCTTCTGATGTAGAGGTTGTTTATATGAATGGCTGGCCGTGACTCTGCCTTTCCTCTCGTCTCATCTCAGATCATAGTCCATCATCCTTTCTTTCATTGTGCTCTCTCATGTCTTCGTCTTTCATTCAGCAAGGGGCAAAGGATGTTTGAGGTTGTTTGTATCATCAGCGACAGTGACTCTGCCCTCCCCCCTCCACTCATCTCTCAACATAGTCCCTTCATGCTTTCTTTGTTTGTGCTCCCTGTGTCTGTCAAAACTCAGCTTCATACAGTCCATCGTTAAGTGACAGAGGGGACACTGCTTCTGTTCAGTATTTTTTTTCAATCTGTAACACTAGAATGAATTGCTTGAATAGGCTGCATGTTTGTTTTACTTAAATACATGAGGGAAATTACTCTCTTCAGACCCCCCTATCTTCTCACATTATATTCTACTTATAAGCAAAGAAACCTGCTTATAAAAAGAAGCGATGGTAATTATTCCAATTTTAAGACATAGTTTTGAGTGGATGATTAAAGCCGGATAAAAACAACTTGCGTGAAATGCATCAACTTTCTTTGTCACAGTCCCCATATCCCACCTAGGAAAACAGTCTTTATCTCTTGAGAACATTAAGAATCCCCCCTCAAAGAAGCCACACTACAGGAAAAGGTGAGCAAAAACTAATTGACTCTTAATTGACAGATATTGCTTCTGAGCAGGCATTGTTTCACACTGGGAATAGTTTTGAAGTCTAGCCTTAAGGAAGAATTACGATTTCTGTCAGATACTTGGTGTGATAGAGCCCATCCCTGTAAGCATGCCCCTTTTATCCCATTGATAGGTTCCAGTAGTCTTTACCACCCATTACCTTTATCCTGGAGCTGTTTTCCATTAGGGTCTATCCCACATAGCCTCAGGCTTTAAGCTCCACTGGGATCTCCGTCTTTGCTGTGTACTTTGCTATTCATATGGGGATGTGGAGAACATTTTTCAAAGGAAAATGCTCAAAAGCTTCCATATATATATTTTTACATATGTAAGAAAATAAATATAGCGCCCCTGAGCAAAAATGAGACATATTGCTTCGGCTCAGAACAGAAAAAAAAAAAACAACAATACTAATTCTTTATTCTAACCTTTTCCAATCCAGGTCTGAAAGAAGTGGCTAAATTTCAGACACAAACTCACATAAAAAATGACAGCCAGTCAAAATGTGACATTTTTTTTCCTACGTCCCTAAGCAAGAAAATGTCTAAATTAATAAAGATGACAGTCACAGTGTATGAAAGAGCATAAATCAGACGTGGGCTGCAATAAAAATAAATAAATAGCAAAGTTTAATTCAGACGGAAGCAGTAGAGAAGCTGGATTTCTCCACCAATGAATCCCTGAGGGCTTTGGAGGCAAATGAGAGACTTTTCAGACCTAATCCTCACCAAGCTAACTAAAGGATTTACGGAGGGGAGAAAAGCATGCCTGCATTGTAAAACAACCTCCTCTCTATCACTATCCTCCTATTTCTTTGCACATGAAGAAAAGCTGCACAATTAACTGTTGGTTGGATATAAAAAGAGCATGAATGGGTGTCAACTAATATTGCAGGTACAACACTAGTTGTAAATATGCAGTTTGAACATGTTATTATACTATTTTTAGTGTATAATTACTATTCAGGAACTTAATATCAAGATACAAACATGATATGAAATATGGTTAATTGCACAAAAAGCTGTTAGGTGACCAATGAAAAACTTTTTTGTCCTTATACTCAAAGTCATTCTGTCAGTAAATATGGAGCATATTAATAAGAGATGAGGCCTTAGAAATCAGGCGGCAAGTGTCCTGAGAACAATATATTTTGATTGTTGGCTTCTTTTTTTTAAATAATCATCTATAATTTTCATAATAATCTTCTCATTATAGATAAAAGGCTGGAGCACAGCAGTGATTCATCACAGAGGGAGTTCAAACTCAACATCAGAGGCAGCAAGAAAGGGACTGGATCTCTCTCTCACACTTACACACAGCAGGAGAAACACGTGCAAGTCATGTCAACATCAAGACCCCCCCGCCCTCTCCAAAAATGCTTCACTAAAGTTTATGAAACAGCCACAAGCTGTGAGATACATTGTGGTGTTGTTTTACATATGTATGAACTAGATAATAAAGTCAGGACAGTAAAGTAAATGTCAAAAAAAGAAAGTCAATTAAGTATTTGCTTTTGTCATCAAATATAGTTATACATTTTTTTCCTGCGTGCATTATTGCAGTGACTATATATAATTGCTAGGACATAATATTATGCTAAACTAAATAAGAGGAATACCTTCCAGTCTAATGTAATCTGATGCAATAGCAGTGCAATGACATTTGTGAAGCTTATAATATTTAATTCTTGTGGAGACAGTAACAAAAAGAGGCTGAACTCTTGTCACGGTCACAGGTTGTTATTTCGGTTTTTGTGTGGTCGTTAACAGTCTAGAAAGCAGCTCTTACCTAACATGAGCGGGTGAGAGGGCAGACACAAGGAGAGAGAAAGAGAGGCGGAAAAAAAGAGGTGAGCGACATCCTGCTAAAAGCTTTTTTTTTGTTGAGGCCATAACAGACAATACATGATAACTCTTATTCAAAAATCATTCTTGGTTTAGTTTCTGTCTGTGTATTTGTTAAGTACAGCGATCACAGGACCGCTCACAGGTGCCGACCCAAGATGAGGATGAGAGCAGGCTCACCGGGGTTCGAGTAAGGCCCACATCCTTTCTTGTTGTTGCAACTGCACTACTCTCACTGTGTTTTCTACCATAGATTATGCAGTATTTGTGCTGCAGTTATACAGATTCATTTTGGTCACTGAGCATATACACCTGTTCTGTTCTGTTCATAAAGTGGTTCGGTCAGACAATGTTTCCATCTGTTTTCCAGCTGCCATGGACTCACCCTGTGTTTGTAACTCTTAAATGTGGTGTAAAGCAAACAAGTCACCAGAATGAATATTAGAGCAGCACACAATGCAGTGTTTTCTTTGGATCCACACAGTCTAGCACATTAGCCAGACAATGCTGTGTTAGAGTTAAAGTGGACTGTTTTGCCAAACAAAGAGTGTCTCCAGTGCTGTGAAAAAACACTGGCTCCACTGCTTTCTTCAGTGTTCCTCGTATTGAAGTGTAATAACAGTGGAACAAAAAGGTGATACTTAATTTGAAAAGTCTGTGTCTTACTTTGGAGACAGCCTTTTATTCCAAACCTCAATGCAATCCATTATTTTACATGGTTCCTGTCTTGTGAGTCATTCTGGATGCGCTGGAAAGACTTTGAAAGTCTTTTATTTTGGCCAGCAGTGTGTCGCTCAGTGAGCTGAGATTTCAAAAGGCAAGAAGGAAGAGAAAAAGCCCTTTCCATCCAAGGCTATTTGACATCATTTCAGAGAGGCAGAGAGGAAAAGAAATGACAATGTTAGTGAATAACAGAGACAGAGTAAGTAGAAAGGAGACAGGCAGATGGATAGAAACATGTGCGCGCACACACACGTAGCCTTTTCCTTCCTCTTTACATTCTAATCAGAAGGAAGCTTTGTCCTGAACTCTCTCACATTGTCAGAAACTTTCTCTCTGACTGACAAGTTAATCCGCGAGACATGGCCTTTGCAGATTTCACACCAAATCTTGACAGCAAAACAGAAAACTTCCACCCGACAACTGCAAATACAGTCGAGGCTTTCTAATCCTGATAAAGAAAAAAATAAACAAATTGACTGAATTATCTTGCAACAACACAACAGATAGCGTATTCCCCATTTAAATGGGAATGATCTGAGAGACGCACCAGTGACCTTAACAATAAAAACAGATATATAAGGGTTTTTCTTCACTGAACAGCCGCTTCCATCTATGTTGTACTTAGATTAAGCAAAATCAGAAAATATGGTACATTGTATTCCCAACTTATTTCAAAGTAAAGTCCATTGATTTATGAAAAACAATAATCAACATTGGAAAGAAATAAAATCACCTCAACCTGAAGGCATATTTGTTCCACTTGCATTAAGAGACGCATAAACAATTTTAAGCAACTACATTTATTAAGATGCCAAAGTATCATTTGCTTTAATCCCTGTTTGTTTGTTTCTTTAGGAAAGGTTACAATGCTTGATATATGCAGATATTAGCTGGATATTTTATGCTTGAACATATTAAATGTAGGTGTGTCCTTTTGCCATTGTCCACATTTATAATAGTTAATACAGATGGGGAGATATTATTTTTTGCCTTTTTTTTGCAGTCGCTGTGGTTTATCTTGCCTTGGAGGGGACATGGAGCAGATAATATATTGTATCAAGAAGGTATTACCACCATTTGTTTGTTTATTTGATAGTAGCAAATATCTAGAAGCATTTTTCAGTGTATACCAAGACATTTATAATGAATTTTGAGAAATTCTCACTGTATTCTCATGTGCCTTTGACGGTCTATCACTTTGTATTTTGGTGCAGATTTGAATCCAATTTCCTAAATAACATTGATATTTTTTTCTGCTTTTAATCATTTTTTTATTAAGAAAAGTACCAAGAAATAAACACATTTTCTATTATTAATATTTAAAAGATTGTTCAGCCCAGGCAGAGTTATGCACTGAGGGCTCCCTAGACAAATTTCTCATCCAAACAATCAAGTAGTAAATCTGTAGTACCTTCAGTCTTAACAAAGAGAGGCTAGTGTAACCTCACAAACTGCTGACTCATAAAGCAGAAGCAAGTTTCAGAGTGAGGTCAGGGAGAGGTAATAACTTGAGAAATAAGTGGGGGGGAATCACCTCTTCTAACAATGTCAACACAGCGTTGAAAGGAAAAGTGAGAGCACAGGGTGAAAGGCAATGGTTGACATATATCAGGACTCTTTGAGCAAAGTTCAACAAGAACAAGGTCAGACAGTAATGAACAGAGATAAAGACAAGTGAAGAAACTGAGATAAAATAAAGCCTGAAAGTAGAGAGAAAACATTCCTTCCTTTGTGGTGGGCAGTATTAGGTCAGCTTTAAAACTGAATGTGGTCCATTAACTGAATTTAAAGCTATGTTAAAAGAAGCCATTTTACCTTTCCTTGTAAACAGGATTTGAGGTGCGTGAGCTGTATAACAGTGTAGCAGCTGGATCATTTTAGTCTTTTTAACAGCAAAGATGTGTTTTAGCAGGTGAGAAAAGAACTGATTCCAAACAGCCTGGGTTAATTAGGCAAGAGATGATAGGAGCTGACTGGGGAGTGAGAGGAGGCAAAGAGACGGTGGAAGGAAGACAATGTGTTGATGCTCAAAAAGGATATGGGTGTGGAGGAGTGGAGGGGTGGAGGGGTGGAGGGGTGGAGGGGTGGGGGAGCCACCAGAAACATGAGATTATACAGGCCAACTCTGTTCTGTGAGGAGCAGCAGTATAAGAGGTTTTGCGAGGTTAAACCCTAGCTTAAAATGCTCTTTT
Organism: Scomber scombrus; assembly: GCF_963691925.1. Taxonomy (NCBI): domain Eukaryota; kingdom Metazoa; phylum Chordata; class Actinopteri; order Scombriformes; family Scombridae; genus Scomber; species Scomber scombrus. The sequence continues at coordinate 19,519,414 of NC_084992.1, read as the reverse complement.
ACTCACCAAGGCAACCTAAATAAAGAAATGAATGTTACAATAAAGTTTTCTAAGGTGACTCGATTTCTCCTGGGGGTGTCAGGTGATTGACAGGAAGCAAAGTGAAAAAGTGTATTTAAAAATATTTTAAAAAATGAGCAGAGGTGTATGAAATATTGAAAATATCTGACTGGGTTAAATCAAATGAAGGCTTCATGTTTGCTGTGATGGATTATCTGGAACTCTATTCAAGCCTGTGAAACGTGTTTTTAACAATATACAAGGATGGATGGCAGCAAACGGCTTCTTTTAAAAAGGGAAGAAAATGTGCCCTGATATCTCCAGCTCTGACGACTGTGTGTAGACAGCCAGAGCAAGCAGCATACGACAGACAAAAAGTATAGTGATTAATGCATTGCACCTTTGCTGGATGGAGAGCTTAAAACACCATTAAACCCTTACCCTAACACCATACTATATGAATATTTTAAATATGATAAAAAAACGGCAGGTACTTTGTATATTCCTTTGTGTCTGTGCGTTTGTGTGTGTGTGTGTGCGTGCGTGCGTGCGTGCGTGCGTGCGTGCGTGCGTGCGTGCGTGCGTGCGTGCGTGCGTGTCAGAGAAGGTGGGAATGGGTGTATCTTTCACCAATCAAGCGGTGTCCTGGCTTGGCTGCCTTCCTGTCCATTTGAGCCTTCCAGCCTAGCTGACTTAATGACATTTGATTTCTACTCTGCTCATTTTTCACTACATTTAACCTTGATTTTAAACATAATTGAAGTTTGTATTTATATCATTCAACACAATTTAGGAGATGTGTCTGTGATGTTGAAAGCACTACACAAGTCTTTTTGTGATGAGACATTGTAGCGTACACAACCCACCTTTCTACTTCTACATCGGTCTGGGTTTTACTACATTTCCCACAATGCCTTTCAACAACCTCAAGAGGTTGTATGTGTAGGTGGAAACAAGCAACAGCTAAGCATATTAAGTGAAGAAAAAGTGAGCTCAGCAGCACACCATCCAAACAAAACATTCCTTGTATGTGTCTGCCTAGCATTCAGGTCTATTAAGGCTTCTGTCAGTGGGGTATTTCTGCCTTTTCTACAGTACAGTAAGTTTCTCCCTGTATGACTGCTCAACACTGATGTAAAATGGCAGCTCCTGTAAGTCCTAGGAAGCCCTTACTCTTTGATTAGAAAGGGGATGAAACCAAAACCTGCCGTGTGCTGCTCATGTTTTCTGCAATTAAATTGCTCATTAGCTAGACTGGAAGTATCTAAACACTGCTTCATGTCATCTATATTTGGACAGTTATCTGTGGACATTATCTGTGGAAAAGCAATCACCAGACAGCAAAATGTGTCCACATATGAAAGCTGTGTTTAAGTATTTTAAGGGTGATTTTAGTTTTAAGACACAAATTGGGTTTGTAAAAATAAAAAAAGATAATTATACCAATAAAATAAATTAAAAGGTGACATTTATTCTCCCTGAATAAAGAAGCTTTTTTTTCTACATAGAGTCAAATCTGAATTTTTATGAAAGTTGTTGTTCTCTCACTAATCCCTGTTCAAGGTGACCTTAAAGAGCTTGTGTTTCCATTGCTCCTGAAATCTGACATGGTCATGAACTCATCAAAAGACATGAAGGGATCATGTTGTTTTGTCCCCCCACTATCAAATCCTCCGGCAGATTATTTCTTCCAATGAATAAAAACAAAAAATCAAAAGGTTTGATTATTGGATGAACATACCTGGTTGTGTTCAGAACAGTCTTTTTTTTTGCCAGAATGTAATTTGGAGGATGTTATTTTTCTCACTCTCATTTCATCCTGATGTACTCCTGTGGCCTTTTTGTGAAAACATTTTTTCTTTTTCTTTTTTTCTTCAACCAATGATTAAACAAGAGTTCTGTTAATATGCTACATGTGGAGTTTGGATATGGTCGACCAATTAAACTGAACACATGATGTGTATTACACATAATTATAAAAAAACCGTTAAGTGACCCATTTTTGTTTTGTTCAACGTTCAATACAATGCTGCCTGAGTGCACACAGACCTAGTAAACTGTTTCCGCCACTTGCTTGACACACCGCTATAAGAACACATAAGAGAGCAGGTATTTGTAGTAAACAATCAAACTCTTTTAGGTGCTTTTAAGTGACTGCTTGAAGGACAGAATTGAGTTCCAGTCAAAAAGTGACCATTTGCTTTTTACAGAGAGCTATAATACAGCCAGCACTCACAATATTGACTGCAAACACTGAGCTAAAAGGAGAAACTGAAAGAGTAAATGACATCATGACTATTTATTTTCTAAGCCATCAGCACTGATTAAACATATACTGTTAGTATGGCTGCTACACTTTGGAGGTTTTACTGTACAAAAGTCAAACAACTGTCATTTAGCGTCAAAGCACTGCAGTGACATTTCATCCTTCGGGCACGGCAGCTCAAGTCTCTGACCCCTATGGCAAAGACACTTTAGCAAAGTCGTTTCTATACGTGGCTCTATAGACAGAGCGTAACACTAATGGTTTGCGGGTTTGAGATTTGGTTACCACAGGGGTTCCCCGTGCTAAAAAATGTGCATATGTATGATGCCGAGGGGTAATTTGGATAACAGGGTTCACCGAGATGACACATATAGTTAGGTTCAATCAGCAGCCGTCGATCCACCTCATTGATGTCGCTAACTGTTGGCTGGAAGCCACTCAGCTCCCTTCCTGAGCCCAAAGACACATCAACACACATTAAGAGACATGTTTGCTGCTCCATTTCTCAACCAAACCCCTGACTGAGTGGGCTGATGCCTCTTGCCACTCCCATCATGTGCTCAATTGTGATCTAATGGTGCGTTTCTATAATGTTTAATTCAGCTATGCAGATTGCTTTTATTAATCATTTAAAAAGCCTCTATGACTGATTTATATGGTGCAAAAAATGTGTCACTGAACTAGAAATATTTTATCAATCTAATATTCAATGTGTTTAAAACACAAGTCATATGGAACATGCGTGTGTGATTAAAGTTTTTGTTGTGTATTAGTGCTGCAGGAAGGTCAGGAGAGGAATTGTGTGGGATGGGAGGAGGTGGTCTGACAGTTCATCGATGATAGAAGCACATTAGTATCGACACCAGGAACTCACTGGGGAGAGCAAATCTTATCTTTGCAAAGCTAGGAAGACAGGGGAGATGGGAGTAAGGGGGGAGATAATGGGAAAAGAGAGGAGTGGGAAAGAGGAAGTGGGGAGAGTACAGAGGAGGGGGGGGTTGAGGGAGATATGAGATGTAAGAAACCTTGGCAGACAGCTTATCTCTAATGAGAAATAAGAAGCAGGATGAGAGTGAAAACTGTTGTTTAAGGGTGGGGCGTTGAATTTGATGAAACAACAAGCCGTGCAGATATAAAAACTTTAAAAGTCTTCAAGACAATGGATCAAGTTTCTGGTGCAATGGAACAACGAGAGGTGTTACTGGTGCAATGTAACAATAACACACATAGACAGCAACACAATATAATGCCCAAACGATTCCAGGACCACAATCATGGAATTACAAGCTACCACGAGAAGTTGTGAATTTCTCTTGACTGTGTTGACACAATGCCATTGATCATTTCCGCTTCTTATCACAAAGATTATTTCACCTGACCCATCTGTGACTTTCAGCCACACATCTATGTTGTACAATGTAGAGTTCAAGATGCTAGTAAGATGCTCAGTCTTATTACTTGCAGTCTCATTTGCTTATTTGTGTTAAAGAGATATCAGAATGACTGGAAATAAACACAGCATGCCACCTCTTTCACACTCAACTGAAAAAGTCAAATTCATTGCTTAATTAGATTTGTTGTGTTGATATTGATCTTAATATGCATTGATGACAATATGATACAACTGAGAGTCAATTAATCTAAATATTTCCCCAGGTATCCCCAGTCCTAGATGTCAGACGTCATATTGAACTGTGAAGGACCTTCATTCAAAACTCAAACAAGTTGTGGAAAGCTAAAAGAGGAAAGATGATGTGCTATACACATAAAGATTTGACCCGCTTTAATTCTGATTGTAGAGAATAAAGACATATTCATCCTTTCTGCTTTGATACCTCAGACTTCTTTATATAACCTGTATTAATGCTTTCAATGCCAGCTGCAAGATACAAACACCTACACCATGGCAAAACCTTTAAGATTCTGAAATGGCTATCTATGCCAGTTAAATAAAATAAATAAATAAAATATAAAAAAGAAGACATTGAAAGAAGATATTTTAGCAGGATTTTTGTGTTTCTGCAAAAACAAGGTATTCCTTTTCTTTAAAAAAAAAATCTCTTTCTGCACTATAACAAACAGCATGTTGTTTGAATGGGGAAACTCACACTCAGAGTAGCTCTTAAGAAGTGCTGCTTTGCATTTTAAATGTCAGTCGACGACATATGACATATGACAAAGATGACATATTTAAATGACAGTCAACTGTCAGAAAACTAAAGAGAAACAAAGAAAAACTAAAGCATGGAATAACATAATAAGGTCTGAATACCAGTTTGAGTGGAGGACATGTTAGAATATGTTGGGAAGACTGCCAGAGAAAATCTCAAGCAGGAAAAAAATACATGCACAAAAAAAGTGACAACACAGCCTGGAAGACCAACAGCATTCAAGATTGAAGGGGGATGAGCAGAGCAAAACAAACAAGCTGAGGGAGAAAAAATAGAGGGACAATAAAAAAGGAGGAACAGTGGGGTTGGGGGGAGGGGGGTTTGACAAATCTCTTAATCTCTCTCTCGCTCTCTCTAGCTCTGTTTGTTTTGTGCTGGTTTTGGCCTCAAGTCGCCCGTCGATCCCCTCGTAAATTGCCTGTGTCGATTCAGCCTTACAAGCTTCCACACACTCCCTGAGTCCCTGTTAAAATGGTCACGCCAATAAAAGCCTATTCACTTGTAATGAATTGAGAGAGAAGCTAAAGACTAAAGGGGCTGATTTTGTAACAATTGTTGATGATCCTCGATTGAGTCAGGATTGAGCTAGCCAGCCTCTCCAGTCCAACAACATGGCTGCTATTGTTGGGGATTTCTAAAAGGAAAAAAGAAGACTGCCAGTACCCACTTCTTCTCATCCATCTCGGGAAATAGACTTTTAGACAATATACAGTATGAAGGGGAACACCTCACCCTAGAGACACTGGAACTAAATCTGTGGGCGTGCAGCGTGTGCAGAGCCCTGCATTGTGATACTGTTGTGTGCCTGCTGATGCATCCAGAGCTGCTGCAGACATGACAAGACACAAATAAATGATCACAGCGTGTCATGTGATGCCTATTGCCTAATTAATACGGCACAAGATGCTTTACTATGACAACAGCTCATATTGTCATAATCCTCACAAAAAGTGTGCTGGGATGGAGAGCCAGGGCTCAGTCCTCGCTTTTCTCGATAAATGCCCAGTGAAGTCACTCCACATCTCTGAGTGGCACAGATTATTAAAAAAAAATGTTTTAAAAATGGCCACGCTAGGGTAATGGCAGTCAAATCCCGTGGGTTTGCATTGTGAGGGAACTGCTGATGCTGTAATCTCCAGGTAAGCTGTTGTAACACTCACATCCCGGCTCTTCACTTTCGGCCTCACCCTTGCAAAACTATTAACAGCAAGCATTGGAGTCTTGCAAAACAGCAGCGCACCACCCCCTCCCCTCCCCCCTCCCCCACCAGAGCCGATTACAGCTGTGAGGTCAAGAGAAGCTAATGTGACTTTGTCTGGAACTGCCCCGTGTGGCCCTGAGGTGCTGAGCAGCACGGCCCTAGATTACATGGACGAAGGTATACTAAAATAGAAAAAAAGTACACCGTGCAAGAATTAAATACAAAGTAGGCAAGAAACATTTTATTTTATTTTATTTTTTTAAATCTTTGTTTGCAAAAGCTTAAGAAAAAGCAAAACCTCATGAACACAGGTGAGGTGAAATTCTGGTTTTATGTATTGCTTTCTGTTTTAACAGAGGAGTATTGATTTGTTTTTCCACAGCTTTGAAAGATGGGGCGTTATGTGCACAACACTGTGCTGTAGAGAGCACCTATCATTTTCCTCTGGCTTGGGAGAATAATTTATCCTCTTCAACACTAACCGCAAACAAAGAAATGGGAAAAGAAATGAAATAACCAACCAGTGGTTTAAAGGCTAATAAATATTATGCACAGTTCTTTGCTAACGACCTCCTGTATGCCTGACAGTCACCTTATAGCCCTCAATACTGTATAAAGCACAAAGCGGAAAGCTGATTTCCATTCCACCAGGGTAGAAATAATTATAAACTGTTCTATAAAATGTGCATTCATCCATCTAAAACATTTCTACCTTCTATTGTTGCCTTGCAGGTCTTTGTGTGACCACCAGGTCAGCCTTTAGAAAGCTTTCTGAAGGCTGCATCAATGCACAACTACACATATACAAGAATAAAATATAGTCACACAGAAAGTTTGTTTACTGCTTAAAAAATAAAGGAGTTTTTTTTTTTAAAGCAGAAAAACTAAATTGGCACATGATGAAAACATCTTGCAATCTGAAGTCACACTGAAGGCATCTTTGCACTATGGAAGTGACACTGCACCTCAGAGAAGGACTGATCTGAGCGTCCTTCTTCATATATTGAAACATTATTGATTTTTGCATTCAAAGATATTCACAAAAGAAGCCTCCACAGCAATCTCTTTCAGTCATGTAGCACCACAATATATGGAGGAAATTTAGGAGCCACTGACACAATAAAGACATACTGTCATTGGCCAGTCATTCTGTGACACCTCTGACACCTCTCTGTCAAACCCAGGGTCATTTACCTACTGAAGAGGTCACAAGAATTTACATAATGGACAAGAACAAACACCACGTTCCTTTCATGTTACACTTAAAGCACATTTAAGTCTATTAGAAATGACCTGCTGTATTCATTGAGTGACCTTAGCATGAATGAACCCACCTTCCAGCCACGGACAAAAAATGTTTTTAAAAATCTTAAATGTCAGCTCCAGTAAAAGCTAAAATACAGGAAATTATGCCAGCTGCCGCTTTTACAGCACTGCAAGGCCAGTATCTATCTGTTATTCACCTTCAGAAAGAGATGTGAACGATGGTGGCAAAAAAGGAAAAATGAAATGCTGAACTTTCAAGTACCATCATCTACTATAAGAAGCGGTGTCTTTGTCAGAGGGAAAGGAAAAAATTGTAAAAGTGTAGAGAGTGCAGAAAAATCAAGTTTAAAACCCACTCAAAAAAAAACTGAGGGGGGGTTGGTGGGGATAGAAATGCCATTGTCAAAACAATTGCTTCGCAGTTTCAACACCTAGTCAACCGTCTTGCCAGGTGCCAATGCGTGTCTAACTCACTGCTGTGCCAAAAATGCGGCTGTCTTTGAGAAAAAATATGAATTCAGAAAGTAAACAATTCAAGTCATATGTGAAGTTTCTGGAAAACAGTTGGTAGCCTGGGGCACCCTTCCACCTGCCTTCCTTCAAGGCGTACGACAGTAAATCAATACTCTGTGTGTGTGTGTGTGTACAGTACATGTGGGTATGTGAGGGGTGTGTTGACCTACATTATCTCAATGTGTGCTAGAATGAGTGTCTGCCTGGGTTCGCAGTATGTTTCACTGCACTTTGTCATAATCCTTCTACCCACACAAGAATCTCAATCTGAATCAGAATGTGAACATGGATGGAGCTATTTTAAAGAAGTGTGTCACTGCAGGAGCTTGTTCTCCTACAGAGATCAAGCAGTCTGCTAATAAGGATGCTGTCTTGTAAGTACGATGATCAGGGTTGCTGCAGACTAGGATCTCAAACTGGCTTGTCTGGGGAAACCTGAAAAGGAGTCCTTTTTTCTTCTTTTTTTTTTATGAGGTCATCCTAGCCAAGCAGTCCGATTGGTTGACGTGTTAAACGACACCTCAGCCTTTGTAACGTTGGTTCAGGATCACTTACGCTCATTTGGAAGTGAAATTTAAAGAGGTGCCTTTCAAATGAGACCATGGTTGTGAACAGTAACCTTCTTCTTTCTGGTACATTATTTTCAGGCTGGTGCACAAAAATAGTAGTTCCTAGTAAGAAGTTAAAGAGCTATTCTAGTCAGGTTTACCACGAGAAAGAACAGGTAGATTAAGATTCACTGCTAACCACTATACTAACCTTCTCATTGCAATGCTGTCTTTGCAACAAATGGCCAGAAATTGATAACTGAGTATGCATCAATAATGGTATGTAATTGTGAGATAGAAAAAAATTATATATTTTTTATGAATAATGCTCTCCAAGGTTTAAATTATGATGACATGCTTTTTTTATTAAATCTCCTGTGAATAATGGCCTTGAAGTTGTAAATTACATTGTGTCCTAATCATAACAGAATAAAAGAAAAGAGAAATGAAACAAAGGAAGAAAATAAAAGGCATACAGTTAGTCAAAACAGATGCTCCGGTAGTCTACTGGTTAAGACACATGCCACCTACCTACAGTGACCTTTGCTACATGTCACATTCCTCTCTCTACCCATGTTTACTGTTGCTCTGCACTTTCAGCAAAAAAGCAAAAAAATGTCAAAAGGTTTTACATGGTGATGTTTCTAAACAGCCTGCCAATATATACAGCATTTGCAAGCATTCAATACTTTGCTGTTTGGTCATGCAGTGTACATCAGTGTAGCAATAGGTTGGTTGTAAAAAATCTGCTTCACTTGAAAATAATGTTGCCGTCAGTATGATGACCTTTGCGATACATAATGTATCAGAATGGATCCATCAGACAGAAATCCACTTGAGCTAACTGAAATGTTTCACATGAGTGGTGTGATGTCCACATTTTTATTGACAGCAGGTCAGAGTTGTGTACTTTGTTTTGATGCATAATGTTCCAAGCCTCAAATGATTCAGGTTAACTGAACATTTCTGAACACATCAGCAGAAGACTAAGTGAAAACGGACTTGTAAGGTTCTCATCAGCAGAATTTAAATCCTTGTGGTTCACTAGAATATCAAAGCACATTAATGAACTATCTAACAGATTGATTGAGTGGATTATCTCTCTCTGTGCCTGCTAGTCTGCAGCATCTATCTCAAACATGTCCTTATCCATACCACAGCTTAAGTACCTATGTGCTTTCTCCAAATCTGTCTGGAAAATTAATTATTCAACGTTTATATTCAGAACACAAAAGTCAAACATATGTAGTGAAATGTTTCATGAAGCAGGGGTCAGTAAGGTCAGGTTAAGCTTATTCCATCCGTCCAAACTTTGGATGATTGGAATAAAAAAAATGGGGAGAAGATTTCCTCCTTCTTACTTGATCATTTGGATTTGAATATTTTCATTTTTGGGGGGAAAAGTGTTTTATTTCTGGAAAAGTATTATTAACAGTAAAGGGTTTTTTGTAGAAATAATTCTCACTAATTTACTAGTAGATATATCAAAATATTATTGTTTCTGTAACAGGTAATACCTCAAAGGGTGCAACATATGCAAAATAAACTCTACTCAAGGGTTACAGAAAAAACACTGTCTACTAGGTATCAAGGTGTGACTGTATACTCGAGTATTTAAAAATTCCAAAAGTAAGATTTTTTCGATACCATCAATACTTTTTTTTTTTTTAAACAAAAATAAAGTCCAAGCTTACTGTTTACTGCATATACTTGAGTATATTCTGCATTAAGACTTTATAGAAACTAGTCGAGCTACAACCAACAAGTTCGACATTTTGATTCCATTGCCTTAGCAAACCCATGTGAATTGTTCACCTTCAAGTCTTTTTCAAAAGAACAACTGATATATGAATCTACCGACCACCAGAGACAAGCCTCAGCTTCTTCAGACAACACGCAATGGATCTGAGAATTGGATGTTGTGACATTACCTTATAGCACATACAGTTCTCTGAAAAGGTCAACACAACAGGGTCTGTGTGAGTTCAGAGACTCAGACTCAGAGGCTTGGTGAGAAAGAGAGAGAGAGGAAAGGCAGAGAAGAAGAGCGAGGGCATCAGCTTTGACCTAGACAGGGAATAAACAAACAGGCTGCCAGGCTATCAGCACACACAGTGAACAAACAGGGAGGCTGACAAATCTCCCTCGTATCTATGGAAGCGAGCCAGATATCACGCGGGTTAGAAAGGTGAGGTGTTGGAATAACACACAGGTGGGGTCGATGCGACTTTTGAGCAAATCCCTATGATCTTATCCATATAATAACACTTTTTTTCTCTCTCTCTCTCTCTTATTAATCTATTACACACATGATTTCAATTTTGATTAAATATGAACCGTTGCTTTCATATATCAGCATCACTGCCCCAACTGAATGACTTCCCCTTCTGAAGGTCAGATGCACACATCAGACCAATGAGGTGATTAAATTGACCAAGAATTGATTACTGCTTTACAGAGAGCTTCACTCATTCACCTCTTACAAATGCAACATGGAGTATCATTCATCATTCATGGTCTGCTCTTCCTAAAGACACACAATGAAACCCATACTTGTCCGCTGTCAATAATATATGGGAGCAGAGCGCTGGTGTCCAATCATGTCCACTGCACAGTCTGATCATGTAGGGGCCAGGAGTGTGCAGCCTGAACACTGCACTGAGGACATTTCGCTAAGTAGTTCCTGCTGATATCAGTTCATGTTATGGACTGGCTGCAGTGAAAAACCTTTATTCTTTTGGCATTTGTTAGCCAACACTGCCAGGCTGAGGAAACGGCAGAGGAGGATCTGCAGGGATGAGTGTAGCTACCCTCACTATTAAATCTGCTAATACATGAAAAAATCTGTGAGTCTGACTACTCATTTTTATTGAACAATGTGCAGAGAAAGCCAATTCAATAACTTGCCATTTGTCCAACATATAACGCTCTTCTGCTTCTCCAGCTGACAATGATAGAGCCAATAAATGAAGGTCGGGGCAGCAATAAAAACAGCTGTTACTATATTGCTGTGTCACCCTGTCACACACACATACACACACACACACACACACACACACACACACACACACAGGAGAAAATCATAGGTGCTCAAATATTCACAAAGATTACACACATACAGTATGCATGCATGCATATTCACAAACTAAACCCACACCTTACAAAACACACCTGGGATTTAACTCAATATCCTTGAAAGGTCACCTGCCAATAATGTGCAGTTAAGTCTCAGACGTGTGTGTGAGCTTCGTGTTATTTTTTGGTTCCACTCCACCACTGTTTATTGTAATTTCATTAGCTCAATCTCTGTTATTCTAATTACACAGACATCTTTTGCAGCAAATAAAAGTTAATGAGCTTTTATGAAAATGGCTTGACGTGACCTTTTTATTTATTCATTCATATCCCGCCCCCCTCCACCCCTCCACATCCTCCTGTCCCTGTCATATTGTACTGTGGAAGGTCCCTGACATCCGTTGGATTGGGAGGGATAGACACACTCTTTTAAAATACACACACACACACAAAAAAAGCACGCTTCCAAACACAATCTTTCCAATCAACATCAACAATCCCAGCCCCCTCCTGTTTTCCATAGATCATTTAGCCTCGTCATCCATAAATCTGCAAAATGCCCTTTTCAAGCCGCTCATAAACACCCTCATAGATCTCCAAAAATGCCACCACACTCTGAGCTGTTGGTGGTAGTGAGCCCACAGCAGTACAACTCCTTACAGTCAGGTAGTGATGAATGTCAGGATGGATGTATACATTACAGTCTGCCAGGAAAGGCCAATGGATTTTGGGTTGAGGTGTCCAAGTGAACTAGCAAAATGTTGATCAAGAGGGTTAATATAAATGTTATTTACTTGTATGACCTAAAAAACACAGAATTCATGCATAAAATGTTGGAATAATATAACTCTAAACTGTTTGGTCTTTATCTGCATATATATTATGTAGGTTATTTACAGAAAAACCTCTAACTACTACAAAAAGGATTTTAATATGATTTAATAAATCAAAATTGCACGAGGCTTGTTCAGCTCATCATATGTATTATCACTATAAACTACATGAGTAAGATATCTAGCATAATGCTTCTTGGTTTGATGCTGCACAATAAATATGTAAATCGCTGAGTAGGTAATTTCAGATTGCATACACTATCTGACACAATTCCCGCTATATTGAATAACTGAATCCCAAATGACTTGTTCCTTTGATACATGATTCTGTATAACAAGAGAAACATAGAATGACACGAGCCAAATTCATTTAATAGCAAATAAGAAACCATTTTTTGGTAGAGAACAGAGAGACTTAATTTCACAGAAAGAGGGGAACTTCTAAATTTTTCAAAAGCACCCACTAGGAAATTCTTCCTCCGAGTTAGTCATACACTGAATTATTGCTATCAAAATCATTATGTGGCCTGCTGGATGGCCCTGGGGTTTATTAGCCTGCTTTTTGCTAGCAAGAGCTCCATTATCTTATTGCCTTTAATCTCAGAAAAATAAGGTAGTAAGGTGGGTGATTGCTGCTGCTGCTGCTGCTTTGGGCCACTGCATTCAATTCAGAGAGCTGGAAATTCAATATTGCAGGGAGGATAGATATTGAGGAGAAAAGATAGATCTTAACTCGAAACCTATTACAAAGTCAATTGTTGTTTTTTCAACGCTGATGTAAATTACCTCGAGCAGCTTCAAGTGCCATTTTGCATTCCATAATTCATGTTTGTTGAAAGGGGAATCAAGTAATAATAACTTTATGTGTAACAGCAGTTCTCTAAAACAATATTTACACTTTCACAATCAAGATAAACTAAAGATGCATAAACATCTATAACCCAGCCAGTGAAAATCAGTGATTTAACCATAAAGTTGAAAGAGATTTGAGAGAAAAAAGTGATGAGAAGAGGAAAATGATTCTGGTATTGTTTTACAACTTTAGCTGAACATGATGGACTTGTCTGTGGTTTTCATTTTAGTTAGGAGCATATGAAACAATAGCTGGATATGAGAATCAGTCTAGACTGTGGTTTTGCTTCAATTTGATTTGCTTGGCCTTTCAAGGAAAGCTATCACATGTCATCAACTGTCGTCTTGTACCCACCAGCCCTTGCATTTTAGCATCCTTGTACTTGATTCAGAATGCATTCTCACTTTTGATGGACAGCACTACCCTCTTTTCCAATAAGAGGACTTAGTCTTGCACTTTCAGTCATCTAGGTGCAGTAATTTGATGCTACCCATCCCATGCAGCAAAAATGATGGGAGATACAGTGTGGCTTTGTTGTGACCTACCCCAGTGAATCAAGCTAATGGAATGGAGTTCAACAAATTCCATCAAACATGCTTAGTGTCAAAATATATCTAGACAAGGTTCATACAGTGATTCACATCCTCAACCAAGAAGGCCAAAGACACAAAGATCACAGAGGCAGACAGCAAAAACATCAAGATTCTGCTTTCTCTGTTAAGGTCAACCACTGCACCATACACCAGATCAGACACAGTGGAAAAAAACATCACTCTTTTGTGAAAATCTCTCCTACAGCCAAGGTAGCATATGTAGCTTCACATTACACAAACTTGACCTGAGGTTTTACTTGGCAACCACCTCCTACTCCCTCACATGCTCTGTCTGCCAGACACTGGCTTAAATAAAAAAGTTCAGCAGTAGAAAAGAAATGTAATTTCTAAATGGAGTGTGTTGTGATTGCCACGCGCAGACTGAAACACACTCTGGCCAAAGCATTGCAGGAATGGCTGAATGTGTTTGAGAGAATTAGTTTTTGGCCTGTGGCAGTACTGCGCCCAAAAGGGAACTCCAGCTCTTGCTAAGGGATTCAGGACAGTCATTTCTGCCTGACTTGTATGCATTATTGTCCTGAACCAACCCCCTGACCTTGTCTCTAGTCCCTCACTGTCTCCCATTGCACTGAAACATTCATCGGTCCCTTATGTGGATGTGGCAATGGGAACATCGGCTCTCCATCCCTCAATGAGACAGTAGTCATTGAACCATAGTGAGAGAATATGGAATAAAGGAGTGGGATTTGGGGGTCGGGGGGGTGGACCAAGCCATTGTTTCAGTCTTGCTCACCAGAGTGAAAGTGAAATGGGCTGTGGGCATTATGTAAAGGGACAGTGTGCAGATTTGTACTTGAGCAAGATTCACTGAGTCACCAAATGGGACAGCTCCATGGGACATACAGCAGGAAGAAGCAATTCTGGAATATACAGTAGGCAGAATGAAGAAGAGTTAAGATAGCTGGCATATCAGGAAAAGAATAATAGCATAAACACAATCAGAACATATTTCAGACATGTCAATATGCAGGAAGAGGTCAAGTTCAATGTCAGTACAAATGAGCGCAAAATATTCACAACACGACTGCATAGTGAACATCAATACAGCTACAGATGACCACATAAACATAGACTTAGAACATTTATACAGATTTTCAGTAAAGGTACAGTCCATCATATCAATCTAGCATTAAAATAATTTGTGGGCATTGTTATTACATGCGCACACAATGTTTGCAAACTTATGAAACAATTATGTCAAAGAGAGTCCACATTGAATAAACTGGTGATTAGAATGCATGTTGTAGCCTATGATGAAATTTTACACACCTGGAAAGGCTGTGTACACGCCTCGCCTTCCATATTGTCCATTGTTATGCTATGACAGATATAGTACCATAAACATTTTAATTATATGCTCATATCTTTTTTAGTTATTGTATATTTCATATACAGTACAAGCACTGTCTATTTTGTTATTGTATGTCTGTTTATTATGCTGCATACTCACATGGCAATTTGATATATGCTTTTCCATCAACCCTTCTACATTTGATTTAATAGCACCTACAGACTGTGAGATTTCAGCAATCTTACAAGTTTATTGCCAGTCACACTGTGCAACATGGATGTATTAACTTGACATCAAATTTAATGTATGTACAGTATCAGTCAAAAGTTTGGACACACTTTCTCATTGATGTGAATGGGAAGGTGTGTCCAAACTTTTGACTGGTACTGTATATTATATGATGATCTCTACGATGTAAGTCAATATAGAAGAGAATGTCATCAGCGTGAGTTATCCATCTGCGCTGCTATTGTGTTAAACAACGAAGCTATTCCTGTGCTCTGTCTTTCCATGCTACGGCCCTCTTGGCAGGGTCATGATAACAGCTTGAGGACACATACCAAAAAGGCTTCTGCTGGCACAACTCAACAACATTTCCATATTTGTTAGAACATTTCGTTTTTTCGTTCATTTCTCACTTTACCTCTACCTTGATCAGTGTCATTTCATGCTGCAGTGCAATCTCTCTCACAGTGTGACGTAGGACCACCGTTTTGCAGTCGTGACCAAACATATCGCCACATTTCTTTCATGCTGGTCATCTTTGATCTGGGACAGCCGAAATCGCATAGTGTATCTTGGCTCAACAGGTTCTAAAGTTACAGTTGTCAGAGGTAGTCAAGACAGCAACATGCCCTGTTCAACTGACTTGGGTTTAGTGTCTTAGCCTGGTGCATAATGCCCCTTTAAAAAAAAAAAAAGTTAAATAGTAAAGGAGCGTTGGTTAGTGGGATCATACCCAGTATGCCCTGCTGCCCACCTGTTTCAGTGGATGTATTTATGTCAGGCTAGCTATCTGTCTGTCTCATAGGGGAAATTAACTTATTTGCTGGGAAGAATTGCCTCTGATGTGACAGACTGAATAAAAGCCAGGCCTTACAAGATACCTGGCACTGGCATTCAGGCTCACCCCTCACTTCTCTCCCCACTAAACTCTTAAAGATGAGAGTACTGAGTGGCTCTGTGAGCTGTCACAGACAAATCACTGCAGTGAAAGTTGACTGGACCTGAAGCTCACTGCCAAAAAACCGAAGAACAAAAAAAGGGCTTTCGAGGAGAAAAATAGAAGGTTGTTGATCGGTCTACTTTATTTGCCGCCTCCTCCTCCTCCTCCTCCTCCTCCTCCTCATAGTCACTTTCACACTCCAGAACCCTTGATCACTCTTGTATGCAGGTCAGACAGAGTCAAGCGTATAATACATGTTTCAGCAACTCAGGCTCTTGGGCACAGGGTGTTGAGTTTAATATTTTCTACCAGCTGGTGAGCATTTTTTGATTTCTTCACTTATTCAGTCTTTCTAATCTTATCTGTTCTTATCTGTGTGCTGTCAGTGTTTGGTGTAATTACAGAGTTTGAGACTGCTAAACTAAAGGAACATTTGGAGTCTTATGAGTATATGATTGCCTTTGGCAATGGCACCTGTCTATTGAAGATGCCAGAGAAGCAGCAGCTGGGCACTCAGCTGTGTGCTGGCTTTGGTCAGCGACAACAGGTGAAAGTATGGCCCTAGATATGTCATCTACAAACAGTATATTGGAGCTTCCTGGACACAGCAATCAAATATTAAAAAGCAACAATGTTTTTCTCTTCATAATTAATTTGAACAATCACAATTTGTCTGTATTAATTATCCAGTAAGAGGGCACCACTGATTTGGTACATTTAAGCCACTGAACTACAAATCATGTATATGATATTTAACTGAATATTTGCAGGGGACAAAGTGTCTAATATTAGGGCCAATATTATTTTACATTAGTACTGACCATTTGTCAAAGCAAAGTTTTAGACCATCTAATACCTTACAGCAAGCAACTGGTTTCCCCTTATTCTATCCCAAGTTCAACAATCAGTATCAGCCATCAATCACCAATCTTTACTAAAACCCATAACACACAGCAGTCACAATGGTCATTTACTTGTTTACGCACTGATGTCAGCAAATATCTGCATGACTTCCCCAGATATACAAAGCCACACAGATGCACCTGTACCAGATTCTGTTGAGCGCAGGGGAAGCAACAGTGTGCGGTCAGCATTACCTGCAGCATTTCACACCAGGCCTCTCCGAGCAGCGGAGGAGTCCAGACTGTGTTATTTCCACCTCAGTGGTATTCTACCTGCTCACTGGCCTGCTCCCGTCCCTGCTGCCCGCCACCTGTGCTGTGTGATGACACACACACACACACACACAGCCCCACATACACTGAAAAACCAGGCCATATCACAGTAGTTACCTGGCTGAAGACAGACGGAGTAAACACATCCATCTCTAGCTCATCTGTTTACGGTAGGTTTGTGTGTCTGTTCCTGCATGTATGTTTGTCCGTGTGAATTAAGTAGAAGTCTGTATTTGAATTTACATAATGAAAATGTCACACTGGTAGAAATCCAGCCCATACATAGTTCAGCATTAACACCTCAGTGGGAGAGGATAAAAGGATCAGACCATGTTGATCAGTCATTACCAGTTATGTGGGTGTGACTATTGTGTCTCATTGTCACAGAAATATCTTGGGAATATATGTATTTTTGGTCATTTCACTTTGAGATTTCCTCCCCCTCACAAGGGCCAAAACAGCCTCTTTGCCATTAGCAGCATGAAGAAAACATGGAATTAATCACTACCCCCATCTGCCCTTACTTTTCAAAATCATCCAGGAAGCCATTTTGAGATGCCGGCATCATGGTTTAGTCCTTTGAAAGTCAGGGGACAGAATGATGCAGATGGTGATTGTCTAGACGTGTTCTATATATGAGCCAAGATCCACACTTAGTGGTACAGACGGAAAAAGAGAAAATAGAGAGGGAAAACAATCATAGATAGATGAATAAGACAAGAGCTCCATGGAGGGAAGGCTGCTAACGCAGTCCTGAGTCACTCTGAGCTCACCTCCTCCAGTAATAATGAAAAGTCCAAAAGAAGTGCAGAAGACTTGGTCATACAGTGCAACAGAGAGATAACATAAAGGTTGTATGTATAATATGGATTGCTGTACTGTTCTACTACATATTTTACAGAAGCTTTGCGTTGTGATGCAGGATCATGTAGCTAAAAGTCCACCAGGGAAGATAATCCACTCCCTTGTCTGTACAAGTTGGCATTCTTCCACCATGATCGAGGGGAAATAAGGGGGTCAGATTTATTGGTATTCAATCACACACTAAAGCAACGGTCGTTCCTGGTGATTGCTTTCAGGTAAAGTGAGTGTCAGGACTTCTGCCTATAGAAGCTGCTAGCACAGAGGAAATGAAATCACACCAAAGCCAGTGCTGCCTTTTCATCACTATAAAAAAAGAAGAGGAGCTGGTATTATCCTCCCGCAAAGGAAGCGGGAGAGGTGAACTGTTGGCGCGTAATAGACCTGACGTGGAAGTGTTGAAAAAGGTCAGTGCATCTTCCCAAGTTAAACCAGGGAGAACAGCTCCAGTGACAATAGAGTAATAGCATTTTTAAGCTTGATCAGACATGTGAACAGCAGAACAATTCTCTTTGGGATTGTGATTTCTTTTATGCCTCGTCTCTTTACTCTCTCTATTGCTCTAGTTCTTTTCTCCATATTTATGAGATAAGTCTTTACTATACGGTTCATTTTTACAATATTTCACATTTTTACCAATGCTGCTGGTGACTTTGTATGACTTTGTTGCTATGATGGACCCTAATTTAAACCATGGCTGGACAACAAGCATTAGGGGAAGGCATTATGCTTATTGTAACTCTGCGCTGTAAAGATGTTGTTGGTTTTTTTTTTTGGGGGGGGGGGTTAAATGCGCGGCTTAGTGGAATACAGAGACAACAGCTGGCAGATAAAATGGGACTAGAAGCTGTGTCCATTGTATAAACTTGGCATGATCTCCCAGCATAACAAGATTAACCCTATTTTCACATGAACTATGTTTTCTGCATTTACAGTGAAATCATGTAATTCCCAACATCCAAGATGACCTCCAATCTGATTCCAGCCTTTGGCCAAATTTATCCCTTGGCAATAGTCCTACACAGGGTCTCCCCTCCCCTGGAGAAGCAGAAGATTAAGGGTGGCCATTATCATGAGCACACACTGCCCTTGGCATTCTACCATTTACAATTAATGTACACTATGTGTCCTTTTCAGGCTCTGATAGTCAAAATGCCTTTTAATGAGAAGACTGAGTCAATATTTACCTTCCCTCCTCAGTGTGTGAGCAGTGACGCCAGAGAATGTGTGTCAATGTGTTTATATGTTTATGGAAATATGTGATTAAGTCCTTCTGCTGAGAAGGGTGTCTGTGAATAAATGCGGTACTATGTTGTCATGACTGCTCCAAAAGCATGAAAAGATTGAATAATTACAATAATTATTTTAGTATGTAAAAAATAGTCTGCTTTCTTGCATCATATTATCATATCATACTGATGCTAATAAAACTGAAAACTATCATTAAGGTCCATGCCTGTGTGGTAAAAGTTGTGTTAGTGGAGGAACTGGATATACAAAGGAGCAACGGTGAAATATCTCCGTCTACCTTTCTTTGTTGTTCCAGACACATCTCTGGGCTGGAGAGCTATTTGCTGCCCCCCCCCCAATCCCTTCAGCATTCACAGTGAGCCCCTCAAGCTGTTCCATTGTACCTGACAAATATCACCCCGGCAATCCATCAGACACATAAGCCTTTTCTTCAGACATTGGGTGACATTGTCACTTCCACTGCCATGCTGTTGTGCCATGCAGCGTCTTTCTGTCCACTAATTAGCCTAAGATCAGTTTCTCTCTTAACATGTCGGTGCTCTCCACATGCGTCCACCTTTGGCAGCTTTTGATTTGATGGTGCCATTTGCTTACCTCAGCTTTCTAGCTCGAACAAGCCATTTTACTGCATCTCGACTGCAATGACCTTTATCAGTCACTGTCCTATTTCGTACAAAACATGCCACTTGGTGGGTTAAGAATTGAGGCTTATTTATTTCCCTGTTCAGAAAACACGCTGACATTAATTGTAGCTTAGTCAGTGAGAATGAAACAATGAACATTTTTCCCAAAATCTTTCATTTTTCTTCTCCACACTGTTGCAGAATCCAACAGATTTTTCGATATGCCGGTTATTTCATTTAAAAAAATGCTCCAGTCTACTTGACAGTAGTGTAAAAAATAAATAAATAAAACAGAAGTTTTATCCTCAGTCTCACTCAGCGGTGTGGCGGAAGAGCTCTGATGAGCCACAAGCACAAACAGCTTGCAACTTGAGTGACAGCATTACAGCAGCAGGCACATCAGCAATCAAAGCTCATTTCCTAGTAATTTGGTGTCGTCGGTGCTATATTAACTCCATAGGTGGTCCCGTCTGTTTGGGAAGCTAAATAAATAAATGTCATAGAACAAGACCAGTTCACAGGAGATCTATAAAGTAATAATGAATACCACCCTGTTCATGCAGCAATCAGCAGTGATGGCAACTCAGCTCTCCTTTAGGTAGTCTCCAAAGGCCAATTTGACTTTCACATGATGTGAGGCCTTTCCTTTTTTATACTTTAGTGTAGTTCGAGGTTTTTGTGCACCTGTATCAACACAGGCTCCAGTCACACAGTCGGCCAGGGCTATAAAGGCACCTCAGGAGGTATCAGAACCTGGTCTACTCAGTCTATCAATACTGTGATATTACAGTAGCAGGGGTCTTTAGCTTGTGAAGGGAGGGGGATTACAGTCCTCTTTTGAGGCTCAACTGCCATGTGTTTGATTGAAGCAAATCTCAAAAAAAAAGAGGGGGGGGCAGAAAAATGGTTAAGTGTTTCCTCAGTCAGTTTTGAAATCAATGTCTTCTGAGCCTCACTTTGGTCCAAACACTCTTCTGGGCCAACCCCCCCCCCCCCCTTTCATCCTGCTGTTTGTTTCCCCGGAAACCTTTCTTCCCTGCCTCCCCATGTATCTTGTTTCTGACTCAATGCACAAACAAGCTGTCCAGAAGAGGGCCACAGGGGGTCACCTGATGCATGGAGTCGCAAGGATATCTTATCAGTCACATTACAGTCAGTCATCATTGTCACCAGCAGCCCGGGGTTACAGAGCAAACTGTTTGACTGAGATCAACAGTTTGCAGCTAGGAAGGTGGGGTGTTCGGCACTTCACTATCTTCTTTTCCCCCACCTTTTCTTTTAGTTTTTCTCCAGATCCTTGCACATGTAGGTCCAATAAACCCTGCTTAGATTGGCTTCCTTGAGCTTTTAAGTGCACTAGTCCAAAACAAAAACACCCAGCATGACTGATTCAAGTTGTGTAGCACAAAGAAACAACAGTTGTTTTTTGAGCCAAGCTATGACTGTATAACACAATATAGCTAATCTGAACATATATTAATGCAGAGGGTTTCAGATAAATGTAATGTAGCATCTAAGGGCCATATTATACGCCCTTCTTGATGAAAGATAATATATCATAATATCTCATGGCCTGACTTAGACACATATTAAACCGTTTGATTTCACTGGTAACCCTCCAACCAACCTATCAACAGCAGTGTGAGGTGTAACCATTAAGCCATGTAGGAAGTTTAATTGTTACAGCTGCCATGATGTAGAATATAACTGAGCACACTAGAATATAAAGAGATGCCAGAGAAGAATGAGACATTAGTAATCAAACATTAAAAGGTGGGCGTGGGACAGGAATGGATTGCTAGCATTTGTGTTCTTTCATGATTACAAAGTGTTCTAATGAAAAGTTAGAGTAATATAGACCATTATTATAGTTTAACATAACACTAGCTCTCCTCCTTAGGCTACAAAGGAATAGTGAATGTAACATGGTGCAGCATTTTTATATTCAGTCATGCATGAAAGATCTTACTACAAAAGGTTTATTCCCAAGCGTAAATATGTGTAGTATGTCCATTGTTGTCTTCCAAACTGTGTTATATTTTGGCTTTGGATTCCCATGTCCTTTTCAGTCGAATGTAATGTAGAATGTATAACTTAATTGACTTTAATTAACAGGCCTATGTCATATAAGGGAAATGTAGGCTATGCTGTAATTTTACAGGTTAAAATGTCCTAGACAACTTTAGAATTTTTTCGCCATTGACCAATATATAGGCTAGATAAGACATGGGATTAAAAACTCGCCCCCAACCCCATTTTATAAGAGTGCATTTATGTTTGTGGTAAAACAATACATTAACTACCATTGTGACATCTCTTGATACAGTGAAGGTGAAAACTAATTTAAAAATAAATAATAAATAAGGTCTAATGATTCTTAATTACAAAAGTTTGGATCAGTCAGGAATAGGTATGGCTTTAAATATTAACAGCTAGGCTGAGGGCTAAAATGCACAAGAAGCCTAATTCTCCTTTACAATAATTAATTACATGTTTACAATCAGGTAAGCAAACTCATTAAAATATGCAATAATTAAGATCAAGGTATACGATGGAATGATTTTGTGGGCATCTTTGTCCACAAGGCAACCTAGGTATCACCTGATGGTGTGACAGAGAACCAGACAGAACACTTCTGTATAACCAGGAAGTTCAGGAGATCACTGCTGGACTTATTAGTAAAGAAAGGAGCAGACATGGCTTCAGATCACAACCTACTAGTTGCCACACTGAAGCTGAAATAGCACTAGATGGAAGCAGCAACAATGAGACAGAAGTTCAACGTCTGCCTTTTAAAAGGGGAAAAGGGAGGAGGACACGCTGAATTTGAAGAAAGGATATTTGTTTGAGAAAATCTGGGAGAAAGAGGAAGTGCCAGCAGATTGGAAAGAAGGCTACCTGGTCAAGCTCCCAAAGAAACCAGACCTCAAATGCAGGAACTCCTATGCAGAGTTATCCATGGAGCACTGCTCACTCAAAGTTTCCAAGTGAAGACATCAGGCAAGGCAGTTAACTATTCCTCTTATTCCTGGCTATCAAATAGATAACAAAGACCACAACAGCACAGAGGTTAAAGAGAGGATGCAGTGGACATTCATGACAGAGCTAAATGACCTAGATTTCACTGACGACCCTGCTTTCCTATCTTACAGTTGACAGCAAATGCAGGAGAAGACGAGAGTACTGACACACACATCACAAGATGGCCTCAACATCCACATAGGGGAAAATCTAAAGTCCTCAAAGTCAATACAACACACGAAAACCTAGTGACCCTGGAGGGAACAGCACTTGAGGAAGTAGAAGCCTTCACTTACTTAGGTGGTGCCATTGGCATATAAGAGACATCAAAGCCAGAATTGGCAAGGCAAGGGCTTCATTTATCCAAGTGAAGAACATTTGGGGGCTCCAAAGACATCAGATAGCAGACAAAGTTCAGACTCTTCAGCTCAAGCCTTTACTACTCTTTAGATCAGAGGTTGGGAGGACAGCCATGACGACAGTGATTGAAGTACAAACATTAATCAACAGCTGCTTGAGGCAGATCTTGAACATCCACTGGCCAGATACCATCAGCAACAATGATCACTGAATGGACCAACAACCTGTGGAAGAGGAGATCAAGAGAAGAAGATGGGATGGATCTGCCACTCACTCCAGAAAACCCAATACCCGCCACCCCAGGTGGGCCCTTAGATGGAACCTACAAAGCACAAGAAAGAGGGGCCATCCCACGAAAACCTGGCAAAGGGAATAGGCTGAGCTGGCTAACATGGAAACAGCTGGAGAGGAAAGCCCAGGACAGAAATTTCTGGCAGGCTGTGGTCAACGGTCTATGCTCCATGAAAAAGGAGCAATCTGCATAAGGAAGCCCTGACTGTGCAGCTGATAATATCGCCTTTTCTAGTGGCTGATGCCTCTAGGGAGCCGCCTGTCTGTTAATTAACTGTGTACACAAATAATCAGAAGACCCCCAAGGTACAAAAAAAAAAAAAATCAAGCGTAATTGAATAAAACTTTGCACCAGACACTGAAAAATCGATATATATGAAATTTAAAGCCTTTGACGTGAGTACATTAGGATACTGATGCTGCATACTCGACACAGTAAAAACAAGCCATCAGAGAATCCCTTATTGATTTGCTTTGTTATTGCATTGGAAAAGCTGTCTTATGTACTTCAGCATTGTGTTGTAATGAATGTATTGCAATGAGATGCATGTTGATTTTCTCATCTATAATTTAAAAAACAATCCTTCACAGTCACATGTGTGCGAATGATCTATAATTGTCTCATAAGTAAATGCTGTATTCTTGTATTATATGGTGATGCTGCAGTACCTCGTGGAACCTCAGCAGACTATGAATTTAGCATTTATTCATGCAATATTGGAAAAAATACTGTAACAAAGCTTTTAAAAAGGTCAGTTTTACAGTTATACTGTGACTGTTTTGGGCCTACTTTGTAATCTTGCCACTCCTACAGCTCAGCTATAATGGGGATGGATAGCAAGTGACATGTGACAGGGATGTGTGTGCCAGACCTCTCGCTCACTTTTCTACTTGTAGAGTGACAGCTGGGGTAGACAGCAAGCTTTAATTGCATGTGACGGACGATTGCGCCGGCAGGGACCTTCAAGCCAGTAAAGACTCACCTGAGAATAAGGTGAAGAAGGTGGCGGGCTGGAAACATCACATTGACACAGGAAACCACTCGCTTGATTGCACCCACCCAAGCTAGGTCTTACACTACCAACCCATTGCGTCATACAAGTCAAAACAAACATGTTTTTGAGTATGCTTCACACTCACCGGCTGCTTTGAGTCAGGAAACTTTAACTCACATTTTAATCCATTAATTCTTGCATGATGCTTCCACAAGGAGAAGCAATCTGCATGAAAGTATTCATTCAATGCAAAAAAGAGAGGAGGAATTAGGGGATTAGGGATTTAAGGAAGTCTCTCATCTGAAGCAGTTTTTACCGGATTTCTTTATTCATATTGCGACGTAGACCAGGTTATAAAAAAGACTGGATCAGAATCTGTTATTTTGAGTATAGATTAATATATGCTCTTCCTGTGTGCAAAGGCACAGATATAAGAAGAATCACGAGAGAGCAATACGGAAGAAGACAGCAAGGCAAAGAAGAATGAGATAAGTGTGTAGCGAAACATCCTTTGATGAAAGTATGAGGAATTGAGGAATATTGGGTACCCATGCCTAAATGGTGGATTTCTGCTTTGCTGTCAGTTCGAAGAAGCCGAGAATCTATCAACACAAGAATGGAGACCCAGGAGCATGTGTCCTTTGAACTTGGGATTGCTCAGCCCTCAAAAAGCTAAGACTACACAGTTGAAAGTAGTAAAAAAAAAAAAAAAAAAAAAAAGAATGAGTGACTGAATGGGTGATAGGTAGAAGGTGAGAAAAAGAAGAACAGAAAAAGGAGAGGAGATTAAAAAAGTGAGATTGCTAGAGAGACACAGTGTAGATTCTTATTTAAACATTAAAAAAAAAGACTAAGATGCGATTTCAGATGATTATTGGTTTTCCCTTAGTTACTGCTTGAATTTGTGGAGAGTGAAGATCAGCTCTGCTAATGTGTCATTAAGCAAACAAATTAATCTCTTAAGGTGGCCAAACATGGACATGAATACCAATATAGTGCCTGGAAAACATGCTGTATAATCACTTTTGTTGAATCAGTTATTAGAGAAATTACTTTATGGATCACTGTATGCATTCAGATGTGCAATTTACTTTCCATGTATTGGATGTTTGCATTTTGTCCAAGTAATTTCCAACTAAAAAAACTTCCTGCATTTTCCCCATTCTTCCTCTTATCATCATCATCATTATTAATAGTAGTAGTGGTAGTGGTAGTAGTAGTAGTAGTAGTAGTAGTAGTAGTAGTAGTAGTAGTATTAATATATTATGTGCATGTTTCTATTGGTATTTTTCTCATATTTATTGTTATTTATTTGCTATGCACTGACTAAATCTCTTTGGATAAGTGCACTATAATTACATCTGTAATTACTTTTATGTGACTTTAGGGGGAAAATGGAATCACTGAAACTTTTAATAGTACACTTTAGTAAAATATTTCCATAGGCTTCCCATCTGTGCCCGTAGGCTACCAACCAACACAAACTGAAGACTGCTTATTGGTTAACCAGAAGAAAAAAAGCGAAAAAGAGAGTCATAATGATAGAAAGATGAGGAAACCTACTTTAAAAAACACCAAGTCAGCAGCACCAGCAGCAGCAGCAGCAGCGATGTAAGACAGCCAATTTAATAAACACCAATAATAATAATAAACACCTCAGCAGTAAGATCCGGTGGAGACTTGAAGCATAGAGAGCTTCATTAGAGTGTAACAGTGTAGTTGGTTAGTGTAGGCAAAAAGACTTGGTTTGGATTCTGTCAGCATGTGTGTCACAGCCAAACGTACTGCTGATAAGGTTATCTTTGGAACCTCTTCAGGCGGTCTTACAAGGTTCAGCCCCCTCATTAGTAATATACTTATTTATGTATACAGGACAAGTTAATTGGGAGTTCAATTATCTCCCCCCCCCCAACCACACCACCACACACTCAACCCAAATTCACTCCACCTCCTCCCTCTGTGGTTGCCAGTGGGGAGAGAGTGCAATTATCACAATGATGTATGACTCTCCTTGGTTTCCTCTGCTCTTTGCCCCAGCCCTGTTCTAGCAACGTCCTACCCCAACAATTACTGCTAAAATACTCTGTCTCACCACACCACACTCACATTTAAAGCACTATGTGTATCATATCCTAACATTTACATGGCATAAGATTGTAATGTTTAAAGTGGCTTTATGTATCTCAACATTTTCAATAAAAACAAACTTTTTTTCCACTATGTGATGTAATTTAGATGATATTGTATTAATGTAAAGTTGCAGTCACTTTGATATGGCATCAACCCAATTACTTAGATACTAGCAAATATCCAAAGATTTCTTCCCATTTGGTACAACATTTTGATACCTAGCAGGAGCGGAGTACCTGCAGTTTCATTTTTTCTCATGCAACAAACATTTTTTATTCATTTTATGCTTTGAAATGTAAAAATTGAGCTGAAAAATGACACTAAAGATTTGTATTAAAATTGGTATTGGAAAAAAGTATTGTTCAGGAGGTGGTATCAAAGTCAAGGTATCAGTACTGGTAACAGTATCGACTTTTTTTTTTTTTTTTTTTTTTTTTTTTTTAAACATACCCAACTTTAATTCCAGCACAAAATGTCATCTTCATGGATGTTAAGATGAGATCTGTCTCACCACTTTAGAAAACAAAAGGTAAAGGTATTTTAAACATCCTATTTGAGCTTACCTTTCTATTTGAATTTAATATAAAAAACAATGTTCAAACATTAGCTCAAAAAGAAGTAGACCTGCAGTATATAAAATGCCAAGTTCATGGGTGTTGTGTTGTTAAGAGTGTTGGGGCTCTTATCATTCATGAATTACAGCAGCTGATAAACCCAGACTACTCTGGCCTTTCGGGGAAAATAGCATCTGTTCATGGCAAACCGTGTTAAAACATCTCCGCAGGCTATAAAAAGGACAGTGTGCATTTAAAGCTGACGCCTTGGCTCCCTGAATGCAGCTCTGCCACTCTGTTTCGCTCTCTCACTCTGCAGCTAGAGGCTCGCCTGAGGTAACAGCTTCTTGCTTTAAGGGGGTGGAGTGGGGTGAAGGGGGAGTGCCTTACTAACAAACAGGGTCCAGGCCGGTTAACTGCAGGACCCCTCAGGGACGCAGGGTTCTGCTTTATTCCAACATATATAATAAAAAGTGATGATGAAAGAGAATTGGGGAGTGTGAGCAGTAATAAGCTAAGCAGCTGTTTTTGAACACTTCTCTATATGGTGCTGCCAAGTGGAAAAGCGCTGCTGCATCAACCTTTTTTAACTCATAAATGGTGATGTTGTGTTTATTCCACTGCCAGAGAACAGGCAGCAAATGAAGAAGGATAACAATATTTTGTCACACTACTGGATATCATTTCCGGTCACAAGCTGAATAAAAAGTAAACGTACTCCCACACTATATGACTGATGAGGCTGGGGAAGATGACTTTTCACATGTAAACTAGAACTGACAGCTCATCATGTCCCAAAAAGTGTCATCTATATAATGAAGCATCATGAATCTATAGATTATTAAATTAGGACAACAAACTTCCCAAATTTAACAGACGATGACAAAATTATACACATTACTGACATTATTTGGTTATGAGTAAATCATTATGCCCATTTCCCCAACTCCCATCTAGTACACATTAATGACAGAATACCATTTTAAATAAATACATCTCAATCAGACTGGAAATTGCAAATGCACTGGTGAGTGAATTGAATTAATTTTATATAGATTTTTGTCGGTTTGTCAAACTGATGTAGTGTAGTAGCCGCAGAGATCAATACATTCAATATGCAGATGTTTGAATCAGTGTTGTTCTCAAGTCAAGTTTATTGTGAAAAAGAGGTGGCTCATAAAAGATGTTTTCTCTGGCCTGATGAACTGACTTCTAACAGCATGCGTCCACAACCATAACATCTCATTTAAAAAGATATAGATTTAAATAAAAACATGACAAATAGCTTTAACGTTTTGTGGAAGTCAAGCCTCGTGGAAACCTGAAAGACTATTCATAATTTGTTCAGTAAATGAATGTATTAATATCACAGCATTCATTTCACAAATTCATTTAACCTCTAATTACGCTGAGTTGAGAGCGCATAGCATTCACTGGCCTGTGCTGCTGTTTTGGGGTCAACAGTGAACAAAGCCACGGCCAGCATCAATTATAAAAACAATGGCCCGCAGAGGCACATAGCGGCGTCAATTACAACCCTTAATGGTGAAAGGCCTGCCTGTGACTATTTCATAATGCAGGCTGGTGGTAACAACATCTACAATCATAGCAGAAAAGATGCACCTACACACATACATTAAGCCTATTTTGTTTCAGGTAATATCTATGTGTGCATCTCTTATAAGCATTCAGTGTAATATTTGTGAAGTAAAATCTAGATTTTGTCAGAGGTATCAGAGGTCAGTTCAAAAAGAAAAATCATCAAGCTGACTGTGATGGTCTCTTCTTGATGTCGTATTTCACCAGGACAATATCAGTGTAAATGAGCTAAAATGCTAAAACCTTTGCAGGGCACACATGGATGAAGGAACAGCTGAGTATTCAAATGAAAGCAACAGGAGACACAGACTCTACAAAGGCAGCAGTGGGATAAAGACAGTGCTAGAGGGAGATGAGATGGCATAACCTTCTTAAAATTACAAAACATCTGCTGTCATATAAAGTTTTTCAGAGTCCACTGTGGGCTGACACTCATCATTATAAAAGGATTTTCAAAGTCTAGAAGACAATATCTTTGTAGTAAATTAACCCTTTGCGTCAAAAAAGCTTGTATTTCAATGTTTAGTCCACATGGCACTACAGGCTGTCAAAGTGTGGCTGTTGAATGTGCATGCTGAGAAGATTTATGTAACACAATGTGGTTAAGATCACATGGTTCAAAGTTGGCTCTTCTCCTTTCCATTTCTGCTTCAGGCAGACTTGAAGGCAACTTCTTAGTGTCAAACTCCATTCTCTCTTGGTATGCTCTAATGTGTACATCAAAGCCTGCCACTTACAAAGCCTTGTATTCATGAGCATAGAGCAACTATAAGTAAAGAGGACAGTAGAGAAAACCAACAAATCCTCTGATCACTACATTCTCACTCAGTGTCCTGTTAATGTAACATTTGTACGTAAAGGGTATTTCTTTATAGGTTGTCATGAAAAACTAGATTTTATTACTACTTTTTTATTAAACCTTTATCCTTATATAGTATACCAGACATTAGTCATTTTTATCCATCTTTACGAAATAATAACACTTGTTTACTCAACAGTTTTTAAAATAGCTGATCAATATACAAATGTTTGCTTTATTTACTGGGTGTGAGGGTTGACGTTAGTGTCTAAATACTGTTCATAAGTGCTTCAACAGTATGCTTGGGTATCACAGTTAACTAACTGCCAATCAGAGTGAACCTTTTACCAAGCTAATTTTGTCTGTCAGCCTTTAATTGCATCATTATTGGTGATTGATTACAAAGGTTCAGAAAGGTGTCATTTTCTCCTTCTTTTGGCATTAAAATGATGCTGACATTACATCAATATAAATTAATGATACAGACAGAATCACTATTTATTGGATTTTATTGACTGTTTCAGTACAGATCTCCAACTTTCGTTGCGCTAAATCAGACAGTGATCTGGTTTCTCACAAATCTGATTACAATTCTTGATATTTCAAAAGTTTCCTTTCTGAATATAGGAAATGAACACTGGTTTTTAATTAGGGCTGTGCGATATGAATTTATATTAGGGCTGGGATTTAAATTTTGCATTATCAATTCATAGGGCATGAGATCGATTTTTCCCCATGAAGTTTTTTTTATTTTTTATAAAGCTTTATTGGTTGGCATCATTTACAGGAACAATATGATTTGAAACAGCAGTAGTAATATGAAAATAGGGAAACAAACAGATATACAACGCCAGGGGTTACTTTAATAAACAATGCCTTAATGCAATTTGCAGTGATGGAATGTTCAAGTACACTTTCACTTGCAATCCCTTTCCAATTTCAAAATTGCACTTTTGAGACTTGAGACAGTTTTGTTTACAGCTCAAGTTTAAACTGTCCAATTTACAAGTTGGCACCTAAAATCTGTTGTTTAATGTGAAGAGAAAAAATAAGGTACATTTGTATTTTGTAACACAGTTGAGCCATTTTCATTATTTAAGAGCAGATTGAATCGAATCGAATCAGATTCAGAACCTTATGAATCGAAATCGAATTGATTTAGGAAATTGGCCACGATACCCAGCCATACTTTATATATCATGTGATGCAAGAACAATATCGACCGTTTCATATTTTTCTCAATCATTTATATCCTGATGCAAATCACACTC
Source organism: Scomber scombrus (assembly GCF_963691925.1). Lineage (NCBI taxonomy): Eukaryota > Metazoa > Chordata > Actinopteri > Scombriformes > Scombridae > Scomber > Scomber scombrus. The sequence goes on along the minus strand of NC_084992.1, from coordinate 19,488,688 downwards.
TTCACATCATTGGAGATTTCTTTCATGCGGATTACATTGTTAAATTACTGAGATAAGTAATGGACACATGCTGTCTGTCTCTCTGTAGCACAGAGAGGGCTCAGCCCCGCCACCGCTGAGAAAGACAAGAGGACGCATTTTTTCTCATTTATGGTCATACTGCTCTCAGGAGAGTCTGTTCAAGGCAGGAATGCTGCTACTTTATTCTGCCTCACTGTTCTGTATAAAATGTCCAGACACGGAGTGGGGGGACAGCATTGCTTCGCCAATATGCGGCTGCAGAGGTAGTCACAGAGCTGGATCTTGACACTGTTGTGTTAGCAGCTGTGGTCAAGCAAGCTAGAGAGTGAATGAAGAGAGGGAGCACTGGCAGCGAGACAGTCGGTGAATCAGATCAATAACACGTTATTTTCATGTTGTTTCAAAGCGGTTACATTCAACAACACAAAAAAACTTCCCCACACACCTCCACTCAACCCTGCAGCTCAGCCTCAAGTCTCTGAATCCAGAAAGCCAGCGTGCTATTTAAAAGCACAGCAGCAACATAATGCTGGCTTTAATTGGTTCAGTGTAAAAAAAGTAAATACGTAATGAGGTATCTTCTTTACAGTTATGATGTGGGATCTTTGTATGAAAGAGCTTTATGGTTCACGGGAGGTGGAGCTGAGCTCTCTGTATGTGGTGCTCACGTCAGAGACAGTGAACCAGGGGAAGATCTCGAGGTGACAACTACAATAAAAGGTGCCTGAGTAAAAAACCAAGAAGAGTAATTTAATCTGCCCTAAGGATGGACAGACAGTAGGTGAGGGTTGAAGGGGCACAGACCAACTATTTATTAAATTTGGGATATATATCATTGGGATATGAAATGACCTAGATCAGGATATGAGATTTTGTTCATATCGCCCAGCCCTATTTTTAATGACTTTTAAGTCTTTAAGTTCTGTTAGGTTACAGTTAGGCATTACTAGTTGGGCCTGATCCCAGTAGTTTGAGTTGCTGACAGCCACTGTGTGGATGCCATGGCAGGCTGTTGGAGCTGATGTCCACAAGAGCCAGCGGCTTGGTTGTCAGAATCCAAGGCAGTGTTTGAAATGTGTTCATGGGTTATCCACTTGAGAGAGTACGTTTTCCACAGTATGGTGAGCTGTGCTCAGGGCAGAACTCATAACCACCACTATCATTGAAACTTAACTTAAACTGCACTCCTGCCTGGATGAGCTTAAGACTGCTGGACAAGACCCCAAATGAACACTGTAGGCGGACTATTTGATTACTATAAGCAAACTATTTAAACAGCATTTGTATAGGAATGATTCTGTCCCAAGCTTTTTGATCCATTTAAGCAGTTCATCACTGTAATCGTGATTACACTATAAACAGTAGATTCGGTTTTTTTCTCTCTTAAAAGCTTTTTCTTCGTCTGTCTTTGAAGGACAGATACCTTTCACTTGTCCTGCAATTTTGTATAATTATCTGATGTCAATGAAGCATCTGTTTTATTATTTCTTTCTGTAAAAGCCCATTATCTATTGTTTTAATGATTCACATCATTGTGCTTCGTTTCCACCCACATGTGAAAGGTTTTTCAAATTTTTTCACATAAACAGTTCCTTTACTAATGAGCTGCTGCTTTGAGTGGCAGCCATCCTGGATGCATGTTCATGTTTGAAATGATAGGTCAGTTTCAGACAAATATTATATCCTGTATAAGGATGGCTTCTGATTGCTAGTTCCATTTTGGATCCCGTTCCCTGTCAGCAAAATACCCAGATCCAATGATAATGAACCTCTTAACAAACCTTTTACCCGTCCTCACTCCTTTAGCAGGCTTCTGATTTTTAGCAGACGGTTGCCATCCGTTACAATGACAGTCATCAATGGTGGCAGATTAGATCAGGTTTAGCTCATTAGGACCCAAGCATGGGTGCCGGGGACCTTTCCACCCTGGCACCTATGCTTGAACTAGTCAATTCGCAGTTAGTATTAGTATTGTCTCTGTAGTGCCCCCTAATTACTTTTCGTATGATTGAGGTGCTAGGGTTGCTTGAAAACCCAAGAAATTTTGCACATGCATAACAAGTGGTGAAACTTGATATCTACCTATACCATATAGGTCTTAGGCTTGGGTGTGGCAAAATGGCTTGAGGGCGCCCACTAGAACATTTCAAAGACAAAGCCCCTACCTTTACATTTTATATAAATTCACCAGGCAGATGTCACATCTCTAGACAGGCACTGTATTTAAAAAAAAAAAATCTGTGATTTTGAATATAGTAGGTGACATTTAAAGACCTTTGCGATACTAGATAGCAAAGCTTTTGAGTTTTCATGGAACACCCTTGGTATTGCATGCATGTCAAATTTGCCTAAAATATGAAATAGGAAGTTGTTGTAAATCCACTTCACATTGTCTAATCTGCCCCAAATGTATGAGTCCAGGCCTGAACACATCTACATGTCCATATTGAGTCATAACACCACTTACTAAAACAGGAGGTCTGCCTTATGTGATAAACACCATCCAGTTTACATGAAATTTACATGGTGTACACATGATATAGAGCAACATGACATATAATTAGTGGAAATTCTCAAGTGCCACATAGTGGACACAGGAAGTGATCGTTATCGCCTACATGTGATGTCCAATATTCATGAATATGTATATTCATGTCAGTAGCTCTCTGGTAAATGTATTGCTGCTTTAAGATTTCATTTATGTAGTATTGCCTAGAGGTAGCAGCAAGTAAGGCCTAAAGGATATATATTTTATCAAATGTACACACAATTTTTAACATGTCATCTCTTACACTGTGTGCATTACACATTATTAACAGTTTGAGTATCATTATTGGTAGCTTTGCTAACTGATTTCTGGAGGGTTTTCATCATGTTATCTACAGTAGTTAATGGAAAGAATTGCATGGAGAAAGTGACGCTTATAGGGAACCAATCTCAATGTCAATGGTGTTCTGTGGCTTTTACAATTTTTACATTCTATAGCCATTACACTGTGCAATTAACATTTGCTTCACAATGATGAGTTAAAGCAAAAATGTTGTCTATTTTCACTTTAATAGTGAATCAAAACCTTCAGTATTCAAAGTAAGGAGGTTGAGAAGAACTAGGTCTGTCCCCTAAAAGTCACTGAGTTGATGCATTAGTCGAGAAGCCCCTGAGTCAACTTGCATTTTGTCAGGCGAATCACTGGCTCTTTTTTTTTAAGCCACATTATTATTAAAAGAGTAACTCAGGGTGACAGCATGACAGGCTATAAAGTTTTACCGGTTTTTGTCTCTAAAATACCTAAAAACGTAACTCTGATGGAAACAGAGGGACAGCCTAACAGAGGTATACTAGCATCTCTAGTGTCTGACTGACTCTTATATGCTAACTGAACTAATGACAGGCTGAACACTTTTTATTTGTGTGGAAATCTGACTTTGTCACATCAACAACAGCATTAAAACACAAGTCTTACAGGTAAAAAAAATGAGTCCCGTGTAGCAGTTAAGCTCTGCAGGTACGCTTGATTGTTCTGTAACTGTGGTAACTGGGTGGAGACCTGAATAATATTTTTCGTAGGTCAATAAATAATGTTGTTCAGGATATAGGTCTATAAGAACCAAATATATGTAACAAGACAAATATGTGGATACACGTCTAATATGAATATCTGACAAGTTGATGCAAATGGACTAATTCAGCTACTTGAGTACTTTGGCATCACCTCCATTGTATTGGGGTAAAATAATGTGCAGATGTTTGTAGTTTTAGTGATCCAGGAACTCAAGATGATTCTAGTGATCGTGAAGAGCATCAGCTAAATGCTTAAGTGATCAAGTAGCACATCATGAATCATCTACAACTAGACACGTGAATATATTGCAAGTGCCACATCTCGTCGTCAAAAATGTTCCACTGAAATGATGCGTTTTTTCAACTCTGATGTGAGCAGACGGCAGCCCTTTAAAAAATAAACTTTCCTTTGACGTGGCCCCTTCACTACAGCACTAACGCAGCAAGGCATAGATTTGTTATTAGTACAGACATCTAGAGTGTCTTAAAACCAACTAGAAGTGAGAGACCTTTACATTCCCATCCATGTGTTAGATAAAGGGAATAAATACACCACTGAACTAGCAGTCAGCCATAATGACCCAATTTACAATCCTCAAACCAAAGAACATCTCTGAAAATAAATGAACACTGAGCAAATGAATATCTGCTGTCTTTCTGGTTCTTGCTCTCCTTTTCATGATTAGCCACTGCTCTCTCTCTCTCTCCCCTCTTGTTCCGGTTTCTCTCCTCCATACCTCCATCTCCATTCCCTCCCTCTACTTCTATCTTTCTCTCTCTCTCTTCATTTCAAAAGGACAAATGTTTCCTGCAGTCACTGTAGCACTGCATTGGTATTCTGCTCTCAATTTAGCCGAGAGCCAGGCAGCAGTATCTGCTTGCAGCAACCACACAGCAATCTGACACAGAGCACACACAGAGGAGGAGGAGGAGGAGGGAGGAGGGGGGGGGGGGGGGGGGGGGGGGAGGAGGAGGAGGAGAAAGGGCTTCAAGAATTAAAAAGGAACTGTAAAATATGAGAGGGAGACGGGAAGAAAGACAGAGATGGACAGACGTACATGACTGTCCAGAAGTGACATCATTTGCTGAGCTACAGGGTCTCTTTAACAGCTATAACTCGTCTGGCAGAAATGAAGGATTCTGCCTCTGTCTGGCTACTTCAGAGAGGAAAAGAGGGAACAATACAGCTTCTCGAGCTATTAAAGACTGTTCTAGACTTTCTACATCAAAACAACTTCCAGGCTTTGATCTAAATCATGGCTGTACGCTGATTTTATTCTTATTACTTCTGATCTTTCAAAAGCAGTACTCCAACAAAAAATTTGAACAAAATATTTTGTTAGGGTTGATTTCTTTTTCAGTGCTGTCAAAGCTTATCTGGGAGTGCCACAAAAATGCCAAGACATCAAACAATTAGTACATAACTGCTGGCAAATTAGTAATCTACCTTTTGAAGATTCAGTAATTACAAGTCATTTCATCACACAGGACAAGGTAGGTGCTATTCAGTCTATGGATTATGGAGAAAGTTGTGTTGCAATATTAATAGTATATATTATAACAGCACAAACTGGAGATGATGTGGGATGAAGTGCTTTCCTCCATATTACAAATGATCTAGACAGAGCAAGCAATTTCTAATGGCTGAGTAGGGAATGAGAATTCACAAGCAAGGTGCGGAGATGCAGACAGAATGAAAGTTAAAGAGAGGAGGGAGATAAGTGCAGGAGGAGGGGAGGCGGGAGTAGGAAGTGCTGACAGCGGGTAAAGGTGAAAGAGAGATAAGTGGAGTAAGGGAGTGAACTCGGGAGAGACAGAGAGAGAGAGTGAGAGGGGTGGAGGGAGGTGAAGAGAGATGGAAAGCCCAGATAGCCTTGAGAGGAGAAGGTAGGAGGCGGATGAAGGAAATGCTGCGGGACGAAGAGAAACAGAGATGGATGAACGTGAGGGAGGGGAGGGAAGGTAGATATGGAAATGGGATGTGTCAGTGAAAGAGGGAGCCAGAGGTTTAAAACAGAACACAGTTTGACATGAGCTGACAGCACAGGAGCACATCCCAAGAGCAAATGAAGGCAAGAGCAGGGTGCACGCCACAGACAATAGGCTTGGAAAGAAAAAGAGGATACAGAGAAAGAAGGAAATAAAAAGAAGGAAACACAGAGAGCCCATTACAAAACAGACCTACAGTGTCTGATTTTGCATTTGAAATACTCTGTTCAGATATTCAGCACCTTTGATGTTAAGTATTGTTTTCAAAAAAAAAAAAAGGCCACATATAATTTAACACCTTTGCAATGTCTAAAAATCCTGTATGACTCAAATATTCTTACGTTTTTTTCTTCAACAACTCAGTCTTTCAAGCTAATAAACTTCTGAAAAACATTATGATGAAAGAAGAATGAAAATAGCTGAATGCTTGCCAGTAGCCTTTTCAGAAAGCACCTCACCCTCCTTCCTCTAAGCCCTCATTGGGTTTACATCTACACTACACTGGACATAAGTTGCTGCCTAAAACCAAACAAATGAATCACTTGTTACCTCTCTTCAAGAGACCTGGAAAAGGTCAAGAAAAGACTATTTTAGAATAATTTATACACATCGGAACTGTACAACTCATGTTACTATGCAAAACCTCTCATGGCAGTGACGCTTAAGGAGACGGAATTGCTAAGAAGTGACAAACCCGCCAAAGGTAAGGGCAAATCTGCAACATTTCATGACATAACTTTCAGGAACCAAATAAACAGGGTTATCTTTGCCGAGGGGAACATACTCTGCTAGCCGCTTGTACTGCACAGAATTAATGCAATGAAAAAAAGTACAGTGCAGGTGTTTGTCCCTTACCTTCCTTGCAGTATTTCCCCTTGTAGCGGGTTAGGGTGCAGTCACAGTGAACCTCTCCATACTGAATAGAGCAAAACCCTCCATTGAAGCACGGATTCTGTTTGGTGCAGAGGTACTCCAAGTCACTCTGGATGCCCTGGCTGTTTAGCAAAGTAGGAGGCATCTCCCCCACCTTCAGATTGGAGATCAAGCCCTGGAAGGGTGGCTCGTACTTGACTGTGCTGGATGTCAGTGCAGAGAGACGTACATCAGGTGGAATCCCGCCTACAAACAGGTCACTGACCACTGCCATCTCCTTCCTCTTGGACTTGACCTCAGCCACTTTTGTCTCCCCGTCCACCATCAGAAGGGTCTCACGGAAGTTGCGGGTGAGCAAGACCATGTGCCAGCGGTCGTCGTTCACCCGTGTCTCCATGTGCAAAGTGGCCGGCTCGGCACAGTGGATGGCGAAGCGCAGCTGGAGGCGCCCGCCAGCGATCAGCAGCTCCAAGAAGTCACAGTTGCCACCGTCGTCCAGGTAGAGTACCAAGGCTTTGCTGATGTTGGTCTTGAGGCTAAAGCTCAGCTCACCCACTGACCCAGCTTCCCAGCGTCCGTAGCGTGCCCACTGACCGGGTGCCCCACCGAATTCTAGCATCCTCACTGTTGTGAGCAGGCTGAGGAGGGCCAGGGGCCACAGGGGCCAACACAGGAATCTTAACTCCCTTGTCATCCTCAAAGTTCCTGTTTCCCCTTCTCTATTAGATGCCTTATAGATTTAAATGAACCACAGAAATAAGGCCTAGCTTTGCGGTGGGTAGCAGATTTCAAATGTAAACAATAATTTTTATATATCTCTGAACTAAGATATACAGCTCACTGGGTGTAGTAATCCTCACAGGCGCCCTACTCCAATTTTCCTAATGAATCAGCAGAATTTTTCCTTATCTCTCTGATGCTCTAATTCTTGTCCTTATCCTGACTCTCTCCTTCGTCTCTCCATCAGTTGGTGCCTCTGGGACTTGGAGGAAAGAATGAGGAATGGGGTAGAGTATAAGAGGGGGGAATATGATAATTTCAACACAGCCGTTTTTCTTCAAAAGCCTCTTGGACTACCCTGAACCAAAAATAGAATCTTCGTCTCTAGAATCCAGATCTCTGTGTAATTTCCAAGAAATTTCAGCTGCCGCCAAAAGCTTTGAGGAAGAGTTATCCGATCGGGATCTTTCTTTAAGGGGAGGGCAGCCAGAATAAAATTAGCAAAATAGAGAGAGAGCCCAGAGGAGACGGGTGTCAGAGCTTGCTGGTGTCTGCCGGAGCATGAGATGCAGTCATGGTTTCAGTGTAAACCCATTCTTCTCCTGAAACCTACTGACCACAGGGCTTTAGGTAGGTATGGGTCCCATCATTATAGTGGCAGGTGGGGATCTGGAAGAAACAGACAAAAACAACACCTGTAAATTTCATGCAAACATGTTGCAGTGCATTTCATCGCAAAGACAATAAAAAAAAGTCTATACACAAATGTAACCAATTAGAAATGAGCTAATCAGCAACTACTCTGTTGATAGACTTAGAAGATTTTTTTTAAAAAGCTATTTAATTTCATTCATCTTTTTTGTGCTTTCCCCTTCAGTTTTATACAGTATGTACTATATATAAAAATGCTCTTTTCAGTCGAAAGCTGACGAAAACTTTGTCTAGAGTCGAGCAATAAATACGCTTTTTGAGTTTTGCATGACTCCATACTTTCCTGAGGGGTCTGAGCAATACATATGTCTTATTTCACATGCCTCCACTCAGGCATGTCAATAGATATGTCAAGTAATGTACTGAACCTGAACATAATGGTTTCTCTTACACTGAATGATTGGCCAATCAGCAAGAGTATATTTAATAAATCACACTCTTTCTCTGTCGCGCACACATGCTATGGACATGCATATGCAAACACACACATCATTAAATCAAATGCATTTCAGAGTGGAGTGCTGCAGAGTCAAAAGCTATCTGAATAGCTGGTCTTGACCCTGGGGCTCGGCCTAATCCCCAGCCATTATTCCTTGAGTGAGATTTAATTTCCACCGCAGTCTACAATTAAAGCGAGGCTCGCCCCTTCTCATGCTCCCTTATGCTATCCTCTCCCTGGCTTCAAAGTGACAACAGTGATGACGCTAGCTTACAAGCGAGGGAGGGAGGGAGGGAGATTGGTAGAAATACAGGCAGAGAGAGAGAGAGAGGATGCATAATCATGATCTCAGAGGGGCGAGGCTTAACGTCAATGGAGAAAGATGAGGGAGGACAGAGGGGACAGACAGACCTGTGAGAAGCACAAGAGGGTAGAACACGAATAATACTGGGGCTGTTTTTCTCTGGGTGATGTTCATACTGACGAGCAAGAGAAACTAATGCTGCCTACAGATGGAACTCCTGAGGTCGCATTTTCAAAATGAGAAGCAAAGAACATATTATACTTGACATCCAAGCAGTGTATGTAAAGAGAAAATTAGCTTAGATAACTGACAGAAAATATGGGTGTTGTGCTGCTCCAAAATCCAAAAAAAAAGACTTTAAAAACTAACATCTAAATACTTATATTTTAAAAAAGCGAACATATGTCATAATTAGAGATCACTACACATATCACCATATTAAAAGGCACCATACTGTAAATATGGTCTCATAGTAGATGATATTTTAAGTGATTTCACTGTTGTAACAAAAAGGGTAAAACTGTAGTTATTTGCTGCTTGATCCTGTCGTAGCATTTAATTCACCCATCTGGACCATTCCAACTAAATTCAGTGTTTACCATATTACAAAAGAGTTTAATGATAAACACAAATATTTCAAAGCTTAGTGTTAAAATGTGCATCCTGAACTATAGTTTTTCAGTTTCTGACAGAAAAACAGTTACACTCATTTTTATTATGCTTTGTGATTTCCATTTCTCACACAATCTTATGTATGTACATCAGGCACTTAGAACACATGATATAGGCCCAATTCACACCAAATCAGGCGTTGAACATCCACAGGGTTGGGTGGCGGTGTGGGGTGGGAATGGGTCTGTGGGCGTGTTTGTTTTTAACCACTGTGAAACAATCAGAAAACAATGTTTTATTACTCCCATTAACCAGCTTTCTCACTACCACTGCTTTGCTCTCTTCATGAACTCTTGAGCTCAATCAACGTTGGCTCCGTGCTCTCTCTCTCTCTCTCTGGTGCTCTCAGCTCACTTGTGCTCTCTCGCTCTTTTTCTTCCATCTTTTTTTAAATGAGTTGAGAAACCGTCAGCAAAGCCTAACTTTAATTTTAACGTTATCAAACAAAGAGAAATGCCCTACCCTCTTCACAGTAATGCTTTGTCCTACCTCATGGCAGGGTTGTACAGCTCTGATCAGTCTGATCGCTGGCTGTGATTGGCCACCGCAGCATGACTTTGGGTTGCGTTTCTCAAAAAGTTGATTCTTATTCAACTTTCTTGCCACAGGGTGCTGCAGCCCCCCTGCGGCCCCCACCCCCATAGCCTCAATGCACTACCCCCATTCAAATGAATGGGAGGACTGGCATTTTTGCCGCAACGCCTGATTTGGTGTGAATTCAGCCTTACTGTATGTCAGATTGTTAAATGTGAGACGCTGTCAGACAAAATGTATTCTAATCTGTGGCAGGCACAACATGCCTCTAGGAGTGATAAAATCGGGGGTTGGGTTATTTTGGTCTCTGAGTGACAGAGCCCAATCTGCATGTTGGCACATGTTCTTCTCTCATTTGCACACACACTAGCAAAGCAGATACACATAGTACTGCAAATGAACCAGCATGAATCACAGGATTCATCAACAGTAATCGTGAGAAGAAACACAGGTCCTGTTAAGACACAGGAGGCATGCTCAGATACACATCTGGATGGGCAGATTGTACTATGAGTGCACATAGAAAGGGATACATGTACATCCGATTATGCTGAAGAAAACAAACCTCCCACTAATATGCAGACATATACTATATCTAGAACAGAAAGCCTACTGTTTAACATGCACGCAAAACCACACACACACACACACACAAAAATCATGACATTGCTCATAATGGCAATTATGAACATTAACAAAAACATGCTAAAACCTCTGAACACTTTGGGACCAAAAGAATTGTATTTTGTGAACAATTTGAGAGCTTACGCATGTTTAATCAACCATTCTTTTAACCACATCTATGTCCCTAATGGGTAAATAGATTTTGTATATTCCCTAGCTGAATTGAATATTCATGGGGTTATTTCTGTCTGATTGGGGACTCAAATGCTACAGAAAGAAGCAGTGTCTCCTGCTCTTTTCAGAGTACTGTCTACAAAGGTTCACCATGTTGTGTTACAGTGTATCTACTCTGCATTGTGTTGTTAGTTATTTAGGATTATTGGTGGGCTCGTCTGATGGTGCTATTAAATCCCAAGGACACTGAGGAAACATAACAAGCCTCAGGAGATAACTAGAGCTGCGAGGGTTGAGCTGTGTGTGAATGCGTGTGTGTGTGGTTCTGATTGATTCTAGTTGCGTGTGCAGCTATCTGCATTCAACTGACCAACTGTCCTTGTGTGACTGTGCACTGTTTATCTGGAAGTGTGTCAGTGCAAATTTGTGTGCATCTATATTTATGCCTGCATTTGGAATTATGATTATAGTCAACAATGTCTCCTCTACAGCATTTGGCGACAGTATTGTTTTACAAATGACATGTATGATTCAGCTTCAGTGCAGTTTCAGTCCAAAAACAACATGTTTGATTTTTTTCCCCCTAACTGCTAGCATGGCATCCATCTGCCTCGATTCTTTCCTCGAGCAAAAGAGCACCTCTCTCACTCACAGTGCTTGGCTAAGCTGCAGCACAGGCAGGCAACTTGACTGAAAGACCAATCTTTACCCGGCCTCCTACACCCGGACCTGACTTCTTGTCAAAGTGAAGCTGTGCAACCCTTAGGAAAACTGCATGGTCATGTGAGCCACCACCGACCCATTTACTCACACATCATCCCATGGGGAATGTTGGCACGATCTTGACAGAAACTCTGCTCCAACTCTTTAAGAGTCTTTGGCTACATCCACAGTGCAGTGAAACTGTCCCATTTATTATTTTTACTCCATCACTCGTGACAAAGACGGGCTGTTTTCAAATCTGTTGGCAAGAAAACACTTCAGAAAATGGTCTAGGTTTATCTGAACGGACTAATTTGAAGGTTTCTATAATAACTGCGTGAAAATAAGTTAATCTTAGCTAAGCCGGCAGTAGCATGGATACTACATAATAATGAAAAGAAGCTGAAATCTTAACAGAAACTGGTGAGGTCGTTTTTGTGTATTCACTTTATGTATGCTTCTCTTTTAACTTGTGAGCTGCCATGCTAATATACTGTGTGTGGTTTTCATCCTAAAGTAAAAGAAAAACACCCTTAAAAAATACAGTATTTAGCCAACAATGTAAAAGTGGGCATGAAGGTGGGCAATGGGCATGTGCATGCTTGCATGTTTGCTTGTGTGTGGTTGGGTTAGTGTTGAAGAGTTTGTTCTGTGCTTTTGTTGTTGTGGAAGCATGACTTTGACTGTGCGCACACACACACATTTACAGTACACCTTGGCATAAATGTGTGTTTTGGTGTTTAATCCATCTCTTGCAGAGCTCCGCCTTGGCCCCAAGTCCTCAGATTCCCCGCTGACCAGAGTACACCTGTTGTGTGAAGCTGTGCCAGGCATTCTCTACCACAAACACTCTGCTCACAGACAATCAGGTGAAGTCTGCTTTGAATACTTCACTGCCCACCAGTACTACACACAGTTCAGCTTTGTGCATTTTTCTTTTTTTTTTTTCTCCCCCTCCTAAGGGGCGACACCTTATTTAGAATTGTAAATATGACAAGCACTTTTCAGGTGCAATAAAAATGGCTGAAGCGTATGAAATATTTATACAGTACAATAATCTAGAAAAAGGATAATGCAGGTGTAGCTCACACAAATATTTACACATGCAAATACTTTTTCTATGCACAAATACACCTACGCATATGCTTTACACACACAGTTTCCACACGCAAACAAGCAGACACACACACACACACAACATATCCTAGTCAGGCAGGAGACATTAATCCTGGCCTGTGAGAAGCTCAGCAGTGTACCATCCGTCAGCATGAGGCGGCTGCTGCTGCTGCTGCGCTCTAATTAACCAGAGAGGCACGCTGAGCCACTTTTAATATTCCTGGTCAAGATGGAAAACAAGGATGTAAAAAAAAAAAGAGAGTGGCGGGAGAGTGGGTAGCATAGAGAGAAGATAGAAAGAAAAGTACCAAGACATTTTGAATATTAAGAATGCAGAGTGGGATGGGGACAAGAGATAAGAGGGACTTGGAAGTCAGACAATTCCAAGGATGTAGTAAATCAAACCTTTGTGTTGCAGTGGTAAATCTTAGCTAAACCAAGGAGCAAATACAAAAGACTGCTAGATTTTCTTTCTGTTATAGAATTATTTCCCATGTGTCTGGTTAAGTCAATGCAATGTGGCATGCACTAGCTTATTAGCAAAAATGTTAGTAACTTTAAGTGGAATTTCACCAATTAAAATTAAATGTACATTGTAATCTCTGACAGATCATCTGATATTATGTAATGAATTGCAAAAGCAAAAATGATAGCCTACAATCAGAAATGTTGTTTACAGTCTGTGTCACTATGTTGATGTCAGTTTTTCTGGACTGAGAAATCATATGAGTTTCATTGTGGAGGGATGCTGTAGTGCATCTATCCAACTTAGAAAGACCACATTTCTGACTGTCTAACATCACTGGAATGGAGAAAGGGATTGAGGGAAGGAGGAATCTCAAAGAACTGATGAAGAAGAAGAAAGAAAGACAGAGAGAGAAAAACCTACATTTGATGGAGGAAATGAAGGAGACTGAGTGAGTACCTTAAAGCTGGGTGGTAAAAAAAAAAAATGAACTAATGAGTATTGCGAAAACCAAGCTCCACGACACAGTCCTCCAGTCATGTGGAGTACGTGAGCTAACACAGAGGTGAGCAGGCCTTTATTCTACATCAGACTATTGCCTTTGATCAGCCTCGTCAGCTGTAAGCCACTAGTGACTAGCTCTGGCTGTTAGTGCTAACTGCATTTAGTCCTGATGAGGAGATGCTAATGAAACAGATCAAGGGCTTTAGCCTCGCTGTTAGCTCTGTAAAAGCCAGATTAATAATGACTTTAGTGGGACTCCTTGTTGCTCCTTTTGCCGTGACACCTTGACAGGGTGAATCATGGGGAGTAAATGAATTCGCTCTGCTAGCTGACATGTTGTAAGGGTGGATAAAGAAAACCTGATCTCACACGAATACATGACGTGACACCGACGGTGGCATGAAATGTCTTAAAATTACGTGTGTTTAAGAGGTCTTGGTCATTTCTGTGAGATCAGTCTGCATTCATTTGTGCTTCCCAAAACAGTTATAGATTACTGATAAAAAGCAATAATGTTTTATGGTCACAACAATGTGTTTAAGGTCTGGTTAGATTAAGGCATAAACATCACATTGTTAAGGTTAAGGACAGATCATGGTTTGGGCTAAAATGATCACTTGAAATGTGTTGGGGGTTAAAGTTGCTACCTCTGTAAAGTTGGCAACAGTAAACACCACTACAATCATACTTAAGGTTTTTTTAAACTGTCCTGACTTGCAGATTGAAACATGACACTCGCACTGGGAGACAGGAAGTAAACAGTGGTCTCCTTTAGTTAAGTCCACTTATTACCATCGATCTCTCTATCCATCTACCCAACCCGCCTCCTCCAAATATGGACATTTGTCATCTTATACAGTCATCTGAACTGCGTTACTTATCTGGGTCATATTTGTATGTCTACCAAGACACCAGCTGACTTCCAATTGGCACTTTTTCTGTGGTACCAGCATGTCATTTTAACAGATTATGTGCCACCACCACATGTTGCAGTGTTAAGAGGTCATGGTCATTTCAAGCATTTTTGTGAGATCAGGCTGAAAAAGAAACCCATCACACCCACTAAGTTTGGGAACTGTATAAAAAAGGATGTAGTGTAAGATAAACGTACACCTAACCACATATTGTGCTGCTTGCTTTAGACACTAGGAAGTCCAACAATAACCGCTGGCTGGAATTCAGGCTTTTTAAGGTCAGACTGTGTGAGAGAGACTGTTTTTAACTATTCTGGCTAGTCAGAGATCAATTACGAACACAAGACACAGTGGCCTTCGTGATGGCAGTACTGACAGTCAGTCTCTCGCAAAAAAACAAGACAGAAATGACAGAAATGGACACATGAAGACACACTATGATACCTATGCTGCATCATGCAGGCCTGTGACAACAGAAACCACAGGAAGCAGACCAGACAGTGTTAGCAAGTCACATTATTACATCCCTGATCAACAAAACAACAAAATGGCCGACAGTAGAGAGCAGAGGGAGAGAGACTGAGCGTGAGAGACGGAAAAAAAAAAAAAACAGAAAGAGGACATCAGTGACACTTAGCATGCCATGCTACTTGAGGCGCAATGACACTGACGTGGTATCACATGAGCTTACATGCACGTCACCTTCCACACAGCAGCGCCATTAGATCTGCGTGCCGTCAGTCAGCCTCATCACACCGCGGTTTAATGGACCAATCATGGTGTGAGACACAACGACTGACAAAGAGTTTTCGCACACATACTGTAACATTAGCATATGGCTGCCTGCTCATCCAAGCTTTAAATACCTCTTTCACTTCTCCTTCCATCCCCCTTTTTCTTCCCCGTTTGACACTAACCTCCTCATAATGCCTCTCGTTTCCCATTACACCCCTCCCTCCTCACACTCCCCGTCTCTTTAACTCCCCTATCTCAGTTCACCCAGCTATCAATCAACATCCCACTGTGGTTCCAGCTACTTTCAACCTTTCAGAAGTGATTTTGGACAACAGGTATGGCCGGCTTCCAAAGTGTACATTTATATGAAGCTAACTTAAGGCTAAAGCAGAATGAACTGGTGGTGTGTTTGTGCCCTGGGTTAAGCCTAGTCATGTTATCACTGATGTGCAGGTTCATATCAGTTTGTGCCACCTCACTGAAGAGGGTGAAATGACTGGAGGGGTTAATTAATGTTCATGTATGTTTCTGATACATATGCACATATAGGAGGACCAATCAGTGCTAAAGGTGATTCATATGTGCATGCAATGCGATCACAAGCAGCTCTGGACATCAACAGTATGTTCACAGTATAGCCTACAAGTTTATATTTATGAAGGTGCTTCCTCACCAATTTTCCTTGAGTGAGATACTGAATTCCTACCTGTTCACCCTTTCTAAGTAGCTCTGCATGTGTGAAATGTAAAATGTTTGCTGTGGGCGTGTTGAAATGTGGCCGATTACGTACGTGTGTGTGTGTGTGTTCGTGTGTCTTCGTGTGTGTGTGTGTTCGTGTGTTCGTGTGTGTGTTCGTGTGCTCGTGTGCCCACTAGCATGCGTGTCGCCGTCTTGGTGCCTAAAGATGTTTTGGTAGGAAGCACAAGGCTCACTGGCCAGGCCTCGAGACTCTCCTCGTTCCAATTAACCAGCCCAGCAGCCTGCAGCTCTACTGGCCTTATCAGGGAGAAAAGAGATGGAGAGAGAGAGCCAGAGAGAGAGAGAGCGAGAAAGAGGGAGAGGGAGAGGGAGGGGGGTTGATAGAGTGAGACAGGACATAAGAAAGACAGAGAAGGTTAGAAGGCAATAGAAAGAAAAAAAGTAAGGTTTGGAAGAGTGAGAAGAGAATGGGGGAAAAAAAGAGAAGTCGCTCCACAGTCATCTTGCCAGGCAGTGCTTCTGCAGATGCCTGCTCTCTTGATGTCTTCCAACTCCTATCCATTCACACAAACACACACACACACTCTCTCTTTGCTTCCTTCATCTTCTCCCCATCAGACAAGGGAGAACCATCTTGGTAAGAAACAAAGACCTGTCGGCGCCTCAGTGATGGGAGCGTGAACTGATAGTGTGCTGTTGACAAAGGTCTTGTATCTATTTTAGGAAGAAAACACTGTGCTGTCAATATAGCCACCAGACCTTTTCTATAGCCATTGTCAACTAAAGGGTGGAAAAAGGACAGTCATTCAGCAGCAGTCGCACACTGCACGCTTTGGCAATGGCCGAAGGAGACAACTTTGTGAAATACCAAACCTCGGTTAATCTAAAGGATGAATTTTACTGCACTGTGCAGAGGAAAATGAGAATTTGTTCATTAAAAGGAAGACAGTTCCTCTTCAAGTTTGATCATTTATAACGATTTAAAAATTATTTGTGCCGAGTTATATACGTATTCATGAACACCTGAAAAATAAGACAACATTTGTTGAATAGAGTATAACAAAGATAAATAAATACTTTTGTGTCTCTTTTAAGCTAAAGAAGTTGGGAAATTAGCACTCAGGATAAGCTTGTTAAAACTTTGATCTAAATATATTTCCACACCTTATTTAGTAACTGAGTCCAAGTCATTGAGTCAACAGGTAAACATATTTGGTATTACACCACTGTGATCTCCAGAGCAGCACTTAGACACATTCTCTGTTTGGGCATATTATGTGCATCTCAGTGTGTCAAGCTCATTTGTCAAACACTGACTAGGAATGGATGTGTGCCTACATGAGCCTGAAACTGGGGATGTATAAAAGGCAGCCATTATGCTATAACTTGAGATTGTTTCTAGAAAAATGCACCAACACACAAAAAAGGGGGGCCATTAGAGGCTGTATATGGTGGCAACTATCCCATTTTTCCTGCTTGTTAATTGGGGCAGTGGCAGGTGCAATTAGAGGCAATTTCTGGTTCCTGAGTGGCCAATGACAAGAAGCATTTCAGCAGCAGCCAACTAGCCTGTGAGAGGGCAGCGAGTACAGGGAGCGCCTTCAAGGAACACAGGCAATGCTATTATTATTTCATGAGTCCAGCAGCAATTACAATAGAAGCTGGTGAGCTGAGGGATTAAAAACGGTGGGAAGGGTAGGATGTTTGTTCACCTGGGGTATTACAGCTTCACTTTTTTCATTCCGCAATTGTATTTAACAATTTAATGTAAATATGTTTTCACAGTCAACTAAACCACTGATTTAAATGCTTGGACACAATCATACTCTATATATGTGCATACAGCAAATATAGTGTGGTTTATTTTGTACCTTTGCACATGTTGCTGCTTGTTCGTGTCCTCTACATCGGAGTCACAGAAGCCAACACTCTGTCAAATAACATTCTCTTAAAGCCCAGAGCAAGTGCTGGATTTATGAATATAATACTGAATTTCATCTATTATGTGCATTACTGTGCTTTGTAAAGTGGGGTGTGCGTGTTTGTGTGTGTGTGTGTGTGTGTGTGGCTGGGGGGTCGCTGCCGATGAATTATGGAAGAATCAGACAGGAAAAATGAGAGGGACAGCAGATAGAAAGAAAAGGAAGTGAGATAGAGTAAAAGAGGGAGGGACGCCGAGGCACACGTAGCAATTCAGAGGGAATTGGCTGTGGTAAATGACAGTCGATTACCATCTTAAATATACTGTCAAAAAGCAATTTGCCTCGCTCATGCCACAGGCCTGATATTTGCGCCTTATTAGGGTGGCTGCCCTATATTTTAAGAAGCCAACCTCCCAACCCATAAGCCACCTGCGTACCTGTCTAATAGAGGACTTTCTTTTTTCCTATGTACATGAGTGAAAGGAGCTGGTGAACAGAACTGGTGATGAACAGTTAAAAACCGGAGAACGCCCTGTAATGTAAGCACTATTAAAGCACAGGCTAAATAGTCCTTCTGATGGGTTTTGACAGTTTAATGGAGGTTTGGTTCAAAAGGATCTGAAATGCCCTTTCACACAAATAATGCTGATCAATTTTGACTCAGTTGTTTTCAGAATACCAAACTGTTTAATTCAGGAAAGGAAGTATCATGGGCGAATAATGAATTTGGAAATTTATTAATACACATTGTTGGTTAAGATTTTATCAAATGTCTGCAGCTATCATAAAAATACCATTAGCGACAAATCTTGTTAGAAGTTAACCTGCAATTATAACCAATCTCTTTAATGTTTATTGGCTTTTAGACCTTAGCGGGTGAAGACGCATAACTCTCAAATAGAGGCTATATTTGATATGTTTGAGAGGATATCACTGCAACTGCAGATCTGTAAATGGAAATGACGTTTCAATATCCCAGCTAAGGCTGATGGAGAGTTATATCGCTGCAAACATTTCAGAGGAATCAAAAGAAACACAAGCACGCTGGAGACCTGGGGACCGACAGAAGCAATAAATGGGGGCCTGGATATTCTACTCAACGTTCCAGCTTAGCGATTTCCATTGACTTTCGGGCGCCGATATGATTACTAAGACTCAAGGCTCAGTGATATCTGCAGTAGGTGAGCAATGTGTTTAATTTCACAGACCTTGTAGACTTGCTGAGCTCATTATTGGCCTCTCAATTCACTCAGCGCACTTCCTATGGTGGCATATTGATCTGGGCAATATGGTTGAAAGCAGTGTCTTACAAAAGACCTCTCACATGTAGTCCTCAGTATCAAGTCCGTCTCTCTCATCAGCTGTCTTCCCTCTTTTGAGGAGGAAAGAAAGTAACTAAGAATAACTGATGAAAAATTGAAGTGATGCCACTCTGAAAACATTGATTCATGTCTACTTTAGTTCAGCAAACCTGAGGGAGCAGGAACATGCACAGACATGCAGCACCGCTTTGTGACTAAGAACAAAAAAAAAGTGGTGAGAATTTGAAAAGATATAAGGTGACACAGCTCGGTGTGTGCGAACACACATACAGACAGAGACACACATACACGGAGAGCTGTCAAAAAGGGGACAGAATGCACACGCGTTTGCAAGCCTCTGGGCAGAAGTAGGTTAGGCAGAGGAGAGAGGAGACACAGGCTGGATTAGGGGTGGGGGGCTTCAGTTGAGAATAAAGGATCAGATTATGTAAGAACTGCTAATGCTGACTGTCTTTCTGGGGAAAAAAACCCAGAAATGCAGTAGGGAATTCTTTGAGCATCCGACCTGAACTCACAAGACAAACTGCATCCTCCTTCCAACAGCCTCAGTGGGGATATTACAGACAGGATAAATTATGACCCCTGGAATAAAATAATATTACACCAGCTGCCTCTGAGGCCAATTGAAACCACTCAGTAGCACAGGATTTACTACTGAAACCAAGTGGAAAAGCTAAAAGATAGTAGTACAGTTGATCAATATAAAATGCACTGGCTATGACCTTGTAAAAGTCTGTCTGCATAAGAAAAGGCATGGATGTTGTCTCAGGTGTATTTGTGTAGTAACGGAAGATGCTGATGATCACATTATCTTGAGATGAAGTCGATGCTCACCTATTGATTTGGCATCATAACAGAAGCTGAAGTTTGTCTTCTGAAGCGCACTGGCAGTGCGTGTGATGTACGCTTGCTTGTGTGTGTGTGTGTGTGTGTGTGTGTGTGTGTGTGTGTGTGTGTGTGTGTGTGTGTGTGTGTGTGTGTGTGTGTGTGTGTGTGTGTGTGTTTCAAATTGACTATAAGTTTTATCTCCTTGTCATCGCATCACCAAATTCTCAGAGTCCATAAACTCATCGACCACTTGCTAATGCAGAGAGGAACATTTACCCTCTCTGGGCCAAAGGCTGCAGACGTCGGCAGTCACTAACGCACACAAACAAACACGGACTTTCTTCCTTTTTCTCCATCATACAAACAAAATCAAGATAATGTCTTTGAATAATTACTTGCAAAACAGCTCTTGTATCTCCCCTTGAGTATGTCTGGCTAAAGATTTGCTAATGCCGTGCTTTATCGCTAATTCGTTGTTGCTGCTACGTGTAATTTCAACAATCCTTACCAGCCGGACATCTCATGGATATGTCAAGAATGGGTGTCATAAGAATCATTAAAAAAGAAAGAAAATTCTGACAACTTTAAGGAAAAGGTTTAGAGAATAAATGAATACACAGATTTAACTAAATTGTAGAAGAAAGAGAAATCTAATAAATGTTCTATAAGGAAACAGTGTAATTGTTTGCTGAAGTGGGATGCAGGGGATGAAAAAGCATGATATTACATATTAAAAAGAAACAAAACAATAACTCCCCAGTGACTTTATTGCTAAGCACATAATCAACATACTGCAATCATTTTGAGAGCAAACATCATGAAGCTGACAGGGTCCGTGTTTTTTCCATGCTAGTAGCTACAACAAATGAATAAATGAATTATTTCATCATCTGTAATGTGGCATGTTTATTTTTATAATGGTAATATGTATTCATGGATTTTGTTGTTATGCATCTAAGGTGTGTGTTTATACTGTATTTGTATTTTGTCCATACATTTACATACTAGTGTGTGTTGTACTCTCGCTTGTTTATGTGTGTGTGTTTGCATTAGTGCATCTATGCGATAAGATTAAACTTTAATGACTCCCGCGGAAAAATGGGGTCACTTCTACTGAAAAATATTTATAAATACAGCAAAGAAAAATAGAATATAAATAATGATACAGGAAATAACATATGCAACCGACAATTACATCCAATAAATTGTGTGTGTTTGCCTTGATAAATGGGTAACAAAAAACTGCACTATGAAGCATACAAGCATTAGATAAATCTCTGCCCTTCATCAAGCTTTACAAACTGCACTGGTTTCATTATAAACATAACCAGGCTACAATAAAGGAGGGTGATCAGTGATATGTTTACACCACAGAGCCACCTGTGGAAGTTAAAGCCAGACACCACTGGGGCAACCACCTCTACCATATGGCTGAGTGAACTCCAGCCAGTACACACTGTGCCCATTCACCAGCACTAAACTAGCCATAATGTGGTAGTAATGTGATATTCCGTAATGATGCTGTACACTCGAAGCGTGGAAGCGTGTAAATGGCAGCCCGGCTATCCCACAGAGAACCTGCGGTAGTAATAGAGAAAGTGTCAAATAAGCTAGGTGCAAATGGAAAGTCTCATTAGGTTCACAGGGAAAAGTTAGTAGGGCGTTTATTTATAGTCTGCCTGGCTTTTTTTGCTGTCATTTAAGGTAATGGTGAGTATGGCTATTCAACAACATCACAATACAGGTGAACTAGGGGAGAATTTTTATATATACATTTTCTGGTCATAAAAAGCACTGAAGTGAATCAAGATTCTCATTATTTTGCAGACTTTAAAAATCAACAAAAACACACACACACATACACACACACACAGCTTTTTCATTTCTGCCCAAACCTCTGTGTCACCCTCTTTGGAATGCTGTCTGTGCTACTTTTACATCCTGACGATTGTTGTTCTGGGCTATTTTTCTGCTAAGTCAAACAGTGAGTCAAAATGTCATGTTTGCATCTTTTTTTTCTGTAATCCTTACATAAAGTGTCACTGTCAAAGAGAGTCTAGGGAGGTATTTGGTGGATACGTGACATGCTGGCCCAGAGGCGATGCCGATGGACTTTTGTCAAGTTGCTGTATGTCAGAAAAACATAAAAGAAAAGGATTAAAAACAGCTAAATCAACTGAATATTGGACTGTTGCTGTCTCACTTTGGGCCTGCAGTGGCTTCAGTCCTCAGCCAGTGGCCCGTTGCAAAGGGTCTGCATGTCGACCATTATCCAGACTCAAGGTGTATGATTAATCAGCAACCTGGGTTGTTCACAGTCCTTGGTGCACTCTTTGCCGCAGTACAGGGCCCTCAGTCTACTCCTCTTCCCTCTTTGAATATGAAAGTGTTCCATCATATATCATTCATCACACTCCACCTGCTTTTCCCATGTATTTCTTTTTCATTTTCCTTAAATAAACCCTCACTGGCTGTACTCTGTCATGTTCCTGTCATGCCTCCTACTGTGTTTACCTTCTTAAGCG
Organism: Scomber scombrus; assembly: GCF_963691925.1. Taxonomy (NCBI): domain Eukaryota; kingdom Metazoa; phylum Chordata; class Actinopteri; order Scombriformes; family Scombridae; genus Scomber; species Scomber scombrus. The sequence continues at coordinate 19,466,333 of NC_084992.1, read as the reverse complement.
CCTGCTAACCACTGCTAAGCCCAGACAACAATAGTGGAAGAAAGGCGAGAAGCCAACTGGGGCATCAGTGAACAGAAACAAGCTCTCCCTTTCATCCCTGACCATTACCAGGAGAGTAGAGGAGGAAATATGGGAGGGGAGGGTGAGAGTGAGAGTGAGAGTGAGAGTGAGAGTGAGAGTGAGAGTGAGAGTGAGAGTGAGAGTGAGAGTGAGAGTGAGAGTGAGAGAGAGAGAGAGAGAGAGAGAGAGAGAGAGAGAGAGGGAGAGAGGGGGGGGGGGAGCAGACAGAGAGGAGGCAAGTGAGACTAAAGCACTTGGTAAAAGCCTAAGCATGGCAAGGGGACACAAAAAGGCCCCCTGCTATCCAGGCAGGATTTGGCAAGAGCACATCTTTGTTGATGGCTTCCCAGACGGCAGGGAAGCCACATGTGAAGAATAAGGCGAGGTCAAGAAGACTTGAAACAAGGAGTCACACATTGGGAAGAGCGACAAAAGACCAAAAAAAACAGCTTGAGAGATAAGCACTGATGACAGTGGCAGAGAGGGAGACAGAGAAGTACATGAGAGAGGATGCAAGTACAAGTGCATGGGGAGTTCAAGGTGCCAGAATAGAGCATCAGTGCAACTTGGCTATCCACATGGCAAGAGAGAATATATGTCTAACCAAGTGTACTTCTCCAAGCATTTATACACAAAAAATACACACACACACACACACACACACACACACACACACACACACACACACACACACACACACACACACACACACACACACACACACACACACACACACACACACACACACACACACACTGAGTATGTGTGTAGCATATTATACAAATAGGTGTGGATAGTTGGATGTGTGCCTGGGACCATTTGCATGCATTCAAATAACACGCCTACGTATTGAGGCACGCGATGTGGTGCATTGTGGCGAGGAATGCAAGAGATAATGGAGAGAGCCCGAGTCGTGTTGGGAGCAGGACGGTAAGAGGAACCGAGCGGGGAGAGAACATCCAATTCAATTTCAAACGGCGCCGGCTCAGAGTACAAACACAAAGGCTTCATTACAGGCAGATCCCTGTTGAAGGCTGGAGCTAATTCACCATCTTCAAGCACGAGGAGAGAGAACAGCAGGGAGAGAAGGTGGGGGTGGGAAGGGAGGGGAGGGAAGAGAGTCGAGAAGGAGCAACAGGGGAAAAGAGGTGAGTTGACGTTGGGGGGGAACAGAGTGGGAGAATGAAGGCAAGACACAGCAGAAGTAAGTCTGAAGTGCTCTGAAGGAGGGAGAGCGTTCAATACCAATGGCGCCACAAAGAGCATACTGATGCCCCATTAGAATGGAGCAAGGGACAGGAGAGTAATGAATTCCATTATGGCGTTCAGACACATGTGAGAGTCATGTAAATAAACTGGAAATAAATGTAATGCAAAACAGAGGCATTTTATTGCATTCATAGATCAGGTTACAAGAGATATGTAATGTAGGCGGCAGATTTAACATCAAATAAGAGAATTATTGTTATTGTTTCGAATTCACATGACACCATTCAAAACCTACTTCAGAATGGGGACTTTTGGCTCTCTGCCTTTCTCTCCTCGTCTCTTTGTTCGCAATTGTACTTTAGAGCAGAGGCTAGAGAATGAAACAGACCAGTTATATTTTACTAAAGTTGAGTAGGATGATGCTTGTTATCCACCAACAAATCCAACAAAATCCACCAGCGAGGGAAACACGACGAGCAATTTTTCAAACACCTGTTGAACAAGCACATAATGAACATGAAGAAATGGTCTTGTACTTCTGCCTCAGAGTCAATCGCAAGACCATCTTCACCCTCAGCCGCTATGTTTTGAAGTAGTCTGTATCCCTGGCAAATTATTTAATCTTACTAAAAGTTTGCTTATTTCTTTTCCTCTTATTTGAAATTGTATTCCCATTATACTCTGCATTACTGTATTCTAATGCTTTGTTTGCAATATTAATTTTCTTTTTGTTTTAAAAGATTTTGAGCGTATCGTCCACTAATTGAACGATCAGCAGTTTGATACCCAGCTCCTACAGTCCACATGTCTTTGGGTAAAATACTGAACACCAAATTGCTCCCGCAGGCTCTGCCATCAGTGTGTGAATGTATGTGTATATGAATGAGTAAATGTGGCTTGTAGTTTAAAAGTGCTTTAATTGATCAGACGACTAGAAAGGCGCTATACAAATGCAGTCCATTTACTATTTTTTTTCCCAATTTGACACAAAGCCCTCTAAATGCATTGCATGTAAGAAAGGTGCTATACAAATAACTATTCTATTATCACAGTAAAAATATAGCCATAATTATCATTTTTGCATTTGTAAGATTAATTATCAGTCTGATCAGTATCAGCCACAATAAACAGATAATTATAAGTTATTGCCATCAGCCCTGAAATTCCATATCTGTGCATCTCTATTACACTTCAGGAGATAAATATTAAAAATAAATGAGTGGGGCTAAAAATTGGTTGTTTGTTGAGAAAGGCACAATGAGATTATGAAATATAGTCTAATAGTTACATCCATCTACTCATACCAACAGCCTGTTGTGCTGTGTGTTTGTATAAGAGCACATGAAGACGTACAGGAGGTGGAGCAAACACAATGGAGACACTGTGGTTTAATGCAGTGCAATACAGCTGGAACAAATATTCCCTTTATATGAAGCTTGTTGTTGTTGGTTAATGGTCACATTTTGTTGATTGTTAAGAGGTGATGATTCACATCCATCATAACTACTGAGGCCATTATTTGAGGTTCCATACATGTTTTTAGTGGGTTTTTTTATTATCTGTGGTTGTTCACTCTTTGGTTGAACTATATTAAACCTGTATATATACAGCTTGTGACAATGGGTGGGCTGGGTGTCAAGAACTGGTGCTTAATTGGCACCGGTTCCTGACTGGTTAGTGCCGAAATACTGATCAGCTCCTTGACAAACAGTGCTGTGATCAGTATTTGATTCATTTTAACATAGCTGGTGTAGGTGGCGGTAATGTACATTATGCTGGTTGCCACCCACCATAAAATTTAAAAAAAGAAGCTATCAGTACATGGCCAGCAGCAGGCCGAGGAGACAGCCGCTGACAAAGGTGAGTCTGAGACGGCGGCAGGAGCAGGAGCAGGAGAGCTACCTGGAGGAAGAGGGACCTTGCCTTGACTTGTCAGGCTCTGAGATAATGTTATCTCCTGCTCGGAAAGTGGTGAATTTACAGCTCACAGCAACTTATTACGATAAAGTCTCTGGCTTTTGTTTGATATCTTGTGTCGGCAAAAAATGTTACCAACACTAGACATCAGCTGCTAACAACACAGCATAGTTAGCATGTATTACTTTGGAGGGCTGACTTAGCTTATATACTATATTACATTGCTTTTTTTCCCCTTAGCCTTAATTTTTAACAAATGTGGTTATTCATTCAGGACACAGTTAGCATCTGGTTTGAGCACTTCTAATTGTGGAGAGTAGTATCAATAAGAATACTGCTAAGTATTTGTTGCAATAAAAAGTATCAGTGTAGCGCCCTACTAATTTTAGTTCATACTGTAGTACTCTGATATCTGTAAAGTAGGTTTATCCTTATGCTGATTTTGTGAAATACAACCTCATTTATTACTTTTGTGGTTTAATTTCTGCATTAATATGGGAGTATTTTTGTTAAAGTGTTCAAATATCCTACATTCAGAGCAGACCTTGAACTTCTCATGTCCATTTTCTGTTTTTGTATTGGATAGACAGGTGTCAATCAATCAAATTAGAGTAGGATTTTGACTTGTCAGATGCTGTGAAGGGCGGGACTTTGTGCAGACAATACGCGAGGAGAAACACGAGGACAGAAAGAGAGGATAATATGCTGTTTTATGTTTGTTTTATTCTTTGTTAAATACAGTATTTTTTGTTAGAATTAAGACCCAGCGGGATTGCGACTCTGTGTTACCTAAACCAGCCGGAGTGTGAGCCGTGTTGGGAGACGTTTGAGTGAGTATTGTTGCTAAATTAGCTGTTACTGTTAGCATGTGAAACTGAGTTAGCTGACTAGCGTGCGCCTTCACAGGAGCGGAGGAGACCTGCGTCAGGCTGCATATGGGAAGCCTGGGTTTATTTACACGTTTCTGAGTGAGTATAGATATTGTGAACGCTAAAGTTACGGCCATTTATGGTCTTCCAACAGTGTATTCATTTGAGGTTTTGATTTTTAATGTTAGTTTGCTTTGGACATTGCCACTCATGCTGCTGCAATAGAGGTGCTCAGGACTTGCCGCTGCCAGGGACTTCCTGCACATGGACGGAGCTTTTTTTCTCTTTTCTGCTCGCTGTGGTAATGGGGGTTTGACTGGACTGTTACTACCAGCTTTCTGAGTTTCCAAAGGACTGTAAGTATGAACAATTCTCCACCAAAGGGTTACATATGAGCTCCAACAGCGCGCCAACGAACATGGTACCATAAACTGAGTTGTAAAATCCCGGGTATTCTTTGTTTAATTGTTTTATTTTATTTGTTTGGGGGTTTGAAATAAATGCTGTGCTATTTTTGCAATCCATCTGTGTGTTTGAGGGTGATTCATGTTTAATAGTTATCTAAGTCATTTTCATTGTATGATAATCTGATTTGTGTGGAACATTAAAGGGCTATAGTTGAGTAAGTATGAAGCATGGGAGTTAAAGCTCACACATACAGTATAACTATATTATAAGCTAACTGGGCCTCTTGGCACCTTGATTTTGAATCATATCTGTGTACACACTTTCCGGTTTTAAATTTGTAGCCATCACCTATTCCTCTCCCATGCAAAAAGGTGGTTAAAGTAAAGTGCGTAATCACAAAGGTTGTGTTAAAAAAAATAGGAATTGAGTGAGGGGGCTACATCAGTATTGATGTCCATATCAATAAAATCCTAACTACACCCATCCCTAATCACAAGTCAAGTCATAAATTATATTTTAAAGTGTCAATTATTAAATGTCAAATATTAAACAGTCTTCAGTGTGTAAATGTGTTTTCTATCACTATAAATCCTAGAATTAAAATTTAAACTTTTATCAATGTCTCCGTGTAAGACCAGCAAAGTGGATGTATTTAGTTTCTGTGAGGGATTCTCATTTTCTCAGTCAACAACGTTAAATATCCACCAAGTGTCTTATTGATATATCCATTGATTTATTCACACAAGAGACCGTTGTCAGCTGGCAACCAAAGGACTTCAGTAATAGTGCTATTAGTTTCATTAAGCAGCATTTACAAGCAGTAGACACAATGTTTGTCTGTGTCTGTGTGAGAATGAACCAGAGAGGCCTTTTGCTATGGGCTGAAGGTCAGTGGATGCACCCCTCCCCAACCCAACACAAGCTGTGAAGCCCTGAAGCACAACTACACTACAGAGGTGTCTCCCCCTTTCTCTCTCTCTCACACACACCAGGGGCAGGCAGGACATTGAGGTTTGTGGTCCCAGGTGAAATGCCTCTCCCCTGGGTGTGAATCAAGCTGTGACTGGGGGACAGGATGCCAAAGGAGACAGAGGAGGAAAACAGACAGAGAAGGGGGACAGAGAGAGAGAGAGGGGGGGATGGAGGATAGTGTCAGAGTAGATTAAAAATGCATGGCTTTGCTCTGGCTGGCGTAACAATGAGTGTCCTCATTCGTTGCCTGTCACCTCTGGGAACTCGTGGGACAGAGTGGAGGAGAGAGAGAGAGAGAGAGAGAGAGAGGAGGAGAGGAGTGAGACACCGAAAAGAGGGTGTACCAGGAAGCAAAGAAAAAGGAGATGTAGAGGAGAATCGCAGGTGAACAGTAGGGCATGAATAGGGTGGGGAGGTATTAACATGAGACTTTAAGGAGGGGCATTAAGGTTGAGCTTGGTTGGATGATGGTTGAGAAATAATGACCTCTGCTCTACCACTGACACGCACACACGCACAGGGTCTAATTGAGAATAGTGGCATCCAGAGAGTGTTCAAGTCTGGCGTTCAGCCAGTGCTCTCTATAATGAACTATATGAAGTATAGTTGAGCTTATGGCCAGAACTGAAATGGATAAGTTGAAGTCAAGCCATCAGGACGCGACACTCGGCCCATGAAGAGCATCATTAAAGAACACGGCCTTTGCAAATCACCACTTGCACTGTGACAATGAATTGTTTAAACACTTTGCACCCTGGGAGAGAATATGATCAGCATGGCAGCAGAGCAAGTGGGGTCCCCTCTGCAGTAGCTCGTATGTAGTCGGCACAATCTGCACATCGCTGAGAGAAAACCAATGCCGAGAAGAAAAAGGGGTGACAGGTGACAACAATCATCTGGGAGACTCTCCTCAGCGACCTTGACAAAAAGGAGGATGTCATGTGTGGCGTAATGAAAAAGCTCCCCTTCAGTGAGCAAAAATTGAGGAAAATTTTTTTTTTTTAAAAGGAAACATGGAGGAGGGAAGAAGGGATGGATAGATGGCCGATGAGTTACACATGAGTGCATCCAAACAGCTTTTTAATTGCGTGTGGAGGAGAGCTGAGGCCACGGCTGTAAATAACCTCTGTACTGCTGGAACGCTCAATGAAGAAAAGTGTGTACATGACATACGTATAGATGTGTCACTGTGTGTTTGGGAGTGGCAATGACTGGGTACGGTTGTGAGGTGATAATGATGGGAATAAGGGCACGCATAAGGAGTCTACACACACACACACCTCCTCTCCTTTGTGTTACCTAACTGCTGCTGACATTGTGACATTATTTGATGTCTGCGGGGCTCGAGACACAAAGTCATACCACCCCTGACCCAACAGATCTCATCTGTTCGTCAGTTCAAGACGCCTCATCCACTTGCAGGCTTCTATACTGCACAACAAAGTTAATATTTAAAAGCATATAATATTCTTATCAATAAATCAGCAACACCTTATAAAATAATAAACAGCACTGCTGATCAAATCTTTTTGAAGATACAACTATTAATACTGTATTATGCTTTTTATTTTATAGCATTTTGGATATTTTTGGAAAAACAAACATCAGATTCATTATTTATTGTCCCCAGGGGAAAAACAAACATGTGCTTCACAGTTGACTATTATATATTTTCCACTTTTTAATAGAGTTAAGTCATTGTTAAAACTGGCAAAAACATTTACTTCTTTAATTATTCTATACAATGAGAATCTTTCTTGGACTTTGAAATCATGTGTCAACAAACGACAAATAAATAATCCAATCTTTGTACTACATTGCGGTTTATTACAATGAGACAAAACTGCAACTATTTGGAAAGTGTTGACAAGTAATTGTCAATTTTTGTTCACCTTTCAAAGTAAAATACTTGAGAAACACTGTCTGAAGTCAAGTCAGAGAAAATCAATCATCAGCAACAAACCACTTCCTTGCAAATATGTCAGGAGGCCTTTCTTTGCCCAAACAACATCTGATGATTACAATGTCAGCAAACCTTTCTATTATATATTGTGAATATTTATTGAAGAATAAACACTACACATCAAGGTCCAAGAAGCATAACAATTGCTACTCTTAAAGCGAGGTCTGGTCAGTGAAGCTTCACTGTGAGCGGAGCAGATTGTGTTAAAGGCAAAAAAAGCTCTGAAATCCTACATTATGCATCACATTCCTCTGGGATTTAACAAATTAAGTAATAGAGACAGAGAGTGGGGGGGACTGTAGTCATGAATGCGTGTGGGTGGATAAGTCAGTACATTAATAGTATATTGTGTTTACAGCGTGGATTAAGCTTGGAAGGGCATTATAACCACGATAATAAATACAAGGTCAGAGGTGATGAAAATTGCATCACATTACATTTAAAACACCAGTCTGGCAAAAATATCCTGTCAAATCCATTAACTCTCAGACAGGCAACAACATATAACCAGGCATACACAAAGTCTGTATATATTTATATTGACATCTTTATACCAAATAAGACATTAAGACAATAAGATTTATAAAAGTTCTAATATTTTATCTGACTAGCCTCACAAGTGTAGGCAATAGCTACTGGTCACTTGTGTAAGGCAAACTTTTAATTCCTTTTTTCAATTACGGCCAATGCAATGCATTGTCTTCAGAAACCGATCCGCCGGAAATTTCCTGTCACTTTAATCCTGCCACTCAAACAATGGCATATCCGAGAAATCTGTGGCCAGTATGCAAATGAGGGAAGCCGTGGAAATAGGAATCTCACCGCTTCCATTGCCTCTAATGAGCCATGGATTCTTGAATAGCCAATCAAGCCTGTCTCCAGTAATGGGGTCCAATGACACCTGTAGGACACTGAATCATTACAATGAGGTAGTGGCGGTTTAGCTAAAAGGAGTGGACAACCAGCTTGACACGGATCAATGTCTGTTCCTTTAGCTGGCAGAGGACAAATGTCATGAGGATACAGGAGTTGGGAATGAAGACCCACATAGAGCTTTGGTTCATATGTCATTTGGTGACAGATTAGAGGTTAGTTAGAAACATTAATTGGGAGAAGAAATGTATGCTAGAAATCTATCAAAGTCTAATCTACCCTTTTTTGTTTTTTCATGAGCATTCATTATGTTGCAAGTTCATTTCATAACTATCTTACTTAGGCATGTAGCTACTGGCTGACATATGAGCACTTTGAAAACAGACTAAATACATAAATTAGTGTCAGGGTTTTCCCTGCCTATCTAACTCAAAGGCAGGCTGCCTTTGTATTACTGGCCACTGCCTTTGTTGAAAATTACGGCACGTGATGTTGACAGAACGGAAAAGGCAGAACTAAACTGTAAGGGCAGTGCAGCCCTCGGACAGTCTACAGCGCACACACACTACAGTTATTTTGTACTTCATCTACAAAAACAGCAGATAAAAGCATTTTTTGATTTAATGATTAAAAAATCACCTTTGCGAGACGAACGTGAAGTATACTGTGAACTTTCTACATCGTTACTCAGAGACTAATGTTAGTTGAGTGGAGCAGCAAACTCCAGCAGTAACAAATGAGACAGGCTGACCAACACACACTGCAGCATTAAACAACTTAAACCAACTCTGAGCTGAAGAAAATAACTCCATGCTCAGTCTGTCTCATCTAAGAAACCCTGCACCTGCTCAGCATGTTGGACAGTGATGGCTTTCCCCAAAGCTAACAGTGCAGCAGAGAAGCTGCTCTGCACTGCTGGAGACATGACGTCAGTAACACAGCTCCCCTCAGTTTGTTATTCTCATACAGGCAAGAGAATGTAAGATGCTTACAAATGCATTCATTCATTCATTCATTCATTCATTCATTCATTCATTCCTTCATATAGTTAACTTTAAAAAATGCCTTGCAACACGTATCTTAATAGCCATGTATGTGTCATATTGTATTTCAGTGGACTAAGGACACCAGTCTACTGGAGCAAGAGACTGAAACTTGTGCCCCCTTTTCTCTTCATTCAATCGAGAATCGAGATAAGTATATTGCCCCAGGCCTATAAAATAAACACCATCATTTGTTACAACCTTTATTTTTCATCTTTCCATTCCAGCTTGGTATAACATTTAAACCCCTATGGACTGTCTGTCAAATCATAACTTTTTTTCTTTCTTTTTTACTTAAGCCATGACATTCTACAGGTGTGAGCACCGACTGTGTACACAGCACCATGCATGTTCTCAAGCCTTTGCCACATTTATTTCAAATAAAATCAAGGAAAAACCTATCCTATCAAGTGTGGATAGATTTGATTTAGTCATGCTAACAGCACAAGTGCAAGGCTGCTCATATTTTGTATTACAGTGGGTTCACTCCAAATAAGGCTACATATTGGGAATACATAAGAAATGGTGCCTCTTCACCTCTACCCAAATAGATGTTTTCTGCCTCCAGAGGACTCATCCTCAGAGGAAGGTTTGGATGACTAAGACTACTATCTGCCACTGGATAGATGATTGTGATGTCATTGCTTAGAAGCACCCTAAAGGCATACATTTTACACATATGTGTTTGGACATTATATGACACATTGACACAAATTAGCCAAAAGGACCACACACAAAGCACAGTCTTGGAAAGATAGTATCTCCAAGTCTTGTTTGTGAACAGAACAGTCTTTTTACAGAGGGTAAAACATTGTGGTTGCTACTATTTTGTAGTCTTTGTTGGCAGATGGGTGAGAATAGCCTAAACTGTGATTTCTGTTGCTCAGGAATATAACTATTGGACGGATACAAATTACTGTGGAAGTTTCTGCCAATGAAAATGTAGCTTTAGGATGGTGATGGCCTGTAGCTGGGATGACCTAGTTCAACCAACCAGAAGTCTGAGTGTGTACTGCTGCCTACTCAAACTCATTGTTGCATAGATTTTTGCTCCTTTTCTGGCACACATAATCACTCCTTATTCGCTGTGTGGAAGTATAGTTGTTTGTCAACCCTGATGCTCTGAGATCTTAACCTTGGAGAGAGTGAACGCAGAAACTGACAATGAAATCATGCAGTAAGAAGCGCAAGCCAAAAATAGACTAAGATCTAAATGCAGGAATACATCCTCTACGCGCAGCCTCTGTCTTGGATAGTGTATTTAGATTTAAAGACTTGGAATTTTAAATCATATCATAATATTCTTGCTTTATAATTCCTATTAACTCATTATGCAAAGCAATGATAAAATCTAGAGAAATAATCTTTGGCATTATTATAAAATTATCAGCATGCAATCTGAATTACATAATTTCTTAAGAACGTCATTAAAACTATTTACAGACAGCACTGCTTTTCTGCATATTATCCCACATTCTGTGCAGTATCTTGCTAAATTTACAATTTGCAAATTATGCTGTTAAGTCTATCTGGGTTACTGTGGGACGTTTAACAAACATTTTTAGAAGATACTATCTACAGCTGTTTAAATGTTCAGAGTACGCATAACTCAATGAGCAATGATGATACTACTACTACAGACAAGATGATCACATAAAATTAACAAACTTTCTCAACAGAATGGGAAAAATCTACTTCTGACTTTTTCCAACCTAATTGGTAGGACAAAACAGATGACCCTGGTATACTGATGGCAGCAATGTCCTCAATAAAGACTAGTGATTCTCAGTGTGGCAGGAGTTTTGAATGAACAGAAAGATTATGATTATTTTATTGGCCATTTGACTTGAGGTAATAAGCAGTTTTCTCTGATACACTGCCCAACCTACACAAACACAAAGCTGTTTATACATTTTTTTTCACTACTTCCAGAAAAGGTGAGCGAGGAAAGATATTAACAATGCATCTGCCCCCAAAGACAAAGTTGCTCCTCTTTGAAAGCATCCTTTGAAACACAGACAGAATTCACAATTTTGATCCATTTCAGAACAAAACAGGTGAAACACAACTTGCCTAAACCCAGCCAAGCAATACAATGAGGGTGGAATACTTCACAAATTAATAAATAAGTTATTTATTTTTTGTTTAGCTAAAAAATGCTTGAATATGAAATATACTTCAGACCAGTTAGACGACTTACTGTGTCATGCATAGAGCTAGGGCTGTATAATATGACATTAGAAAAACATCTATGATTTCATTTGATCAATTGTTTGTTTCACTGTGTTGCAAATCACACTCTTCACAGCAATATTTTTCAATTTTAGTCATTTGGAGTCTGTCCATCTTTTGCACAGCTTACATTATTCTTCTTGGTTTTACTTGCAAAGCTTTTACTGCACTTACAGTAACATAAATAGTGTAGTTGTCGTCAGACTTCACCTGGTTCACTTTCTCTCCTCTGCTGTGCTATTTGCAGTACGCACACAGAGGCCTGCCTTTTCCTCGGTGGAGGGCAGAATACAGAAGAGTAGTACTATCATAAAAGACAGTAAAACACAGTATTTAGAGGACACAGTGTTTACCCAGTTTATGTGCATGCATTTCATTTCAGTAAGTGTTAGATTCTCTACTGCATTTATGGTCACACTACTACAGAGTAAAGCAGAGATAGATAGTGAACTAGATGAAGTACTCAAATTGACAACAACTATATTAGTTAAAATACTGTGAGTGCAAGTGTAAGTTCAAGTGGGATACTTTAAGTGGGAGTAAAACACTTTACTTTTGAGTACTTTATTAATATACCCTGCACAAAAGATGGACAAAGACAAAAGAGCTTGTACCTAAACATGGGGCTACTTTATCACATCAGACATGGTGTGGGCAGCAAAGTCTGACACTGACCAGAAACTATTTATTCAATGAATTCACAGCAAATGTGCTATATCATAATATATATTGTTATCTAGATATGAAATGACCTATATCAAAATATGAGATTTTGGTCATATTGCACAGTCCTACATACAGCACTGTACACTATGGCATAGTTGATGTGAAATAAAAGTCTATAGTTTGAACAGAAAGACATGGAGGACAGGCATGGAGGTCAGGGACTGAAAAAGAATATAAAGGAAGGAGAAAAGCCAGGGGCTTCGGGAGGAGCTAAGGTAGCAAAGGAGATGTGGATGATTAATGATGCTAGTGTCAACTGGATGAAAAAATACGGGCGCTGTCCAGTTTGTACTGCTGAGGAGACCCAGAGGCAGAGATATACGCTACTGATGCTGACCCTGGGGCAAGAGGTCAGAGCTGACAGCAAAGCAACAGTCCTCCGGTCCTCCCTTCCTCAGCCGTCATCATCATCTTTCCGGAGAATAGTAGTCAGTCTTAGTCAGCTAACCTCCATCTGTCTTTAATAGATCTGTGCAAAGCAGTTTTCATTTTAAAAAATGCAGTACAACCAATATTCCTTTGAAATGGGATGATCAAGGATGATATAAGGGTAGACACCACATTTCAGCATAAATGCCGTTTGACTTCTTAGTCTTAACGTGTTTGGTTAGAAGCACTGAAAATAAATCATTAGTGAAGGAGGGAAACACGATTTCATGGAAGCTGTAGCTTCCTCAGGAATTGGGGTGAAGGAGTTGCTCGATCGATTGATCACTGCCTTTGAAGCTGATGGACTCAATTAATAATTAAACAGGATCTTTTAACGAGGTAAAGTGCCTTGACCGGAGGCCACAAAGCTAGGCCATAAAGCTATGTATAGCCTTTCAGCCGGGGAGAATAACACATACTAAAATTAATATTATGCATTTTTGGAAACCAGGGTCAGTGCTTGTACCTGCAAATGTTTCATTAACCTTTAACCCCTGTCTGTGCCAGATATACAGCAGAGACATTAGCCAAGGGCACTGCTGATCTTTAATTATACTATAGGTGTAGAGGTAAGCGTGTCTCTGACAGAATGTGAGTATGTGGCAACTCTTCTCCTCAGAATATACAGTGCATTTTTATACCATTGTTACCATTTGTCTAAAAGTATTTTCAGATCAAATAAATGTATTCTTTACGTGTGTAAGAGCTGATGAGGAGAAAGAGTAGAGCTACACAAAGGCTACACAGCCTTGTATACAGGATTGTTTCTTTTGGAGGGGTGAGTGGGCAATAATAAGGGAGTGAACAAGTGCAGCTCTAATCCTACAGCCTGCCGTCACTAAGAGTTGGCATGGCTCTGTGTGTCCCTTGCTTCCCCAACTGGATTACGCACACATGCACTCTGACGTCCCTGACTAACAATAGCACAATATTCAATAATCCTTTTTTTCTCCATTGCTCTGCCTGACTTCTTTCACTCTCTGCTGCTTTCCTTTTCTACAGCAATCTCTCAGCTCCATATATCTATTCTATTTTCTGGTCATATCTAAGATGCATGGAAGGAGGCCATTCCAGAAAATGGATGACAGACAAAGCAAAGGGAGCATAAGGGAAGATGCAACGTAATTGCCCAGTGACAAAAGGAGGTTTGTATTTGGCTTTAATGGTGCGGGGGGGATTCTATGGAACATAATTAAGGTATTTTCACCTCGTTTTCAGGACTTAATGGTGACAGTCTGGCACAATACCTGCACAAACCATTTGTGGAGGAGGCTGTGGTTTTCTCTTACCACAGCCTCTAGCACACATCTGGACTGTGGTTTATTTCATTTTTTAAATATTCTTGATGCTTTTTGTGCAATGGCCCAATTACAAATATGAATGTTACACTTACTCATTTGATGTAAAGATTTTGACTATCAACCATTTTAAAGAAAGGACGGTTACATGTAATTGTCTTTCAGTAATGAAAAAAATATTACATCATTCCGCTTTTCTCTCTTGTTCAAATTTGGGACATATAAAACAAAATATATTTTTGGAAGTGGAGCACTAAGGCTTCTATGTCACATACTTATCAACACACACACACACACACACAATCTTCCCTAGTGTGGCTTCCTCTGTCAATCTGGTCTACAAGGCCCAAACAGAGATAAGTTTGTAGATATTGATCTTAAGTTTCCTTTCCATCCCTTGTCTATCCAGGGTCACCTTTACCTGATTACACACACACACACACACACACACACACACACACACACACACACACACACACACACACACACACACACACACACACACACACACACACACACACACACACACACACACACACACACACACACACACACACACACACACACACACACACACACAAGAAATAAACTTTGTTTAAGATTTGCTCTGAACCAAAACCTGCAGATATAGTAGTTTTGATTAGGAAGTTGTGATTCGCTATGCGTGTACATTTATGACCACTAGACTCTGCTTCAAAATGCAGGCATGATGATAGAAAGGCATGCATATCTGTCTGTATCAGACCCACCCCCAGTTCTATATATGAATGTGTGTGCAAGCACAGCGGAGTAGAGAGCCGACATTAGTCTTCAGTGTTCAACAAATATTAGCAAAATAACTGATGACAAAACACATCAAGAATTACATTGACTGCACATACGGGACATCCTTAATTGACTTTGGAAAACACTGACGGTAGCAACTTGACGATTGCACACAATTTAAGTTACTGCAAAGAATACTAGAAGTTGAGTTGATTTAGTGGATGCACATGATTTGAAGTCAAGCAATTCATGTGTTTTATTATTATTTCAGTTAGTTATACTGAGTTCGTATTTTTCATAGGTTTAGTTTATAAATAGTTACATTTAAAACCAGCACATAGACTAGATATGATGTGGGGGAAAAAAACATGTTCCCCCTTAAAAAACCCTTGTTACACTGAATAAGTACATTTATGTTTGTAGAAAAACAATACATTAATTGGCATCCCTTGAATAATCTTACAGTGTAAGGTACAAGGTACCAATAAAAAATAAAAAAAATAAGGTCTAATGATTCTTCATTACAAAAGTTCTGATGGGTGAGGAATAGGGGTAGCTTTAAATATTAAAGCTATTAACAGACTAAAAAGCACAAGATGATTGATTTTCCTTTACAATTATTTACTACATGTTTACAATCAGGAATAGTGGCTTTAGGATGTAGCAGAAGACACCAAATTTGTCCAGGGGGAACAGACATCCCTAGTTG